>NC_092485.1:285000-473001 GCF_047495875.1 Pithys albifrons albifrons
TTCCACTGGAAGGAAGCTGGAAAAGGTGAATTAGAAACCGAGTTGGGTTTTCCCAGTTTGGTTATCCCTGTTTGGTTAACCAGGTTTGGTTACCCCAGTTTGGTTATCCTGGTTTGGCTAACCCAGTTTGATTATCCCAGTTTGGTTATCCCAATCTGATTATCCCCATTTGGTTATCCCAGTTTGGTTTTCCCAATCTAGTTATCCAAATTTGGTTATCCCAGTCTGGTTATCCCCATTTGGTTATCCCATTTGGGTTATTCCAGTTGGGTTATCCTAGTTGGGCTATCCCAGCCTTGTTATCCCAATTTGGTTATCCCAGTTGGGTTATCCCATCCTGGTTATCCCATTTAGGTTATCCCAGTTTGGTTATCCCAGCCTGGTTATCTGAATTTGTTTATACCAGTTAGGTTATCCCAGCTGGGTTATCCCAGTCTGGTTATCCCACTTTGGTTATCCCTGTCTGGTTATCCCAGTTGGGTTATCCCACTTTGGTTATCCCAGTTTGTTTATCCCAGTTTGGTTATCCCGGTTGGGTTACCCCAGTTTGTTTATCCCAGTTGGGTTATCCCAGTTTGGTTATCCCAGCCTGGTTATCCCAGTTTGTTTATCCCAGTTGGGTTATCCCAGTTTGGTTATCCCAGCCTGGTTATCCCAATTTGTTTATCCCAGTTGGGTTATCCCAGTTTGGTTATTCCAGTTGGGTTATCCCAGTTGGGTTATCCCAGTTTGGTTATCCCAGTTTGTTTATCCCAGTTGGGTTATCCCAGTTGGGTTATCCCAGTTTGTTTATCCCAGTTGGGTTATCCCAGTTGGGTTATCCCATTTTGGTTATCCCAGTTTGTTTATCCCAGTTGGGTTATCCCAGTTTGGTTATCCCAGCCTGGTTATCCCAGTTTGTTTATCCCAGTTTGTTTATCCCAGCTGGGTTCTCCCAGTCTGGTTATCCCACTTTGGTTATCCCGGTTGGGTTATCCCAGTTTGTTTATCCCAGTTGGGTTATCCCAGTTTGGTTATTCCAGCCTGGTTATCCCAGTTTGTTTATCCCAGTTGGGTTATCCCAGTCTGCTTATCTGAATTTGTTTATCCCAGTTTTGTTATCCCAGCCTGGTTATCCCAATTTGTTTATCCCAGTTTGGTTATCCCAGTTGGGTTATCCCAGTTGGGTTATCCCAGTCTGGTTATCCCAGTTTGGTTATCCCAGCCTGGTTATCCCAGTTTGTTTATCCCAGTTGGGTTATCCCAGTTTGTTTATCCCAGCCTGGTTATCCCAGTTGGGTTATCCCAGTCTGCTTATCTGAATTTGTTTATCCCAGGCTGGTTATCCCAGCCTGGTTATCCCAGTTTGGTTATCCCAGCCTGGTTATCCCAGCTGGGTTATCCCAGTGTGGTTATCCCAGTTGGGTTATCCCAGTTGGGTTATTCCAGTTTGTTTATCCCACTTTGGTTATCCCAGTTGGGTTATCCCAGTTTGTTTATCCCAGCCTGGTTATCCCAGTTGGGTTATCCCAGTCTGCTTGTCTGAATTTGTTTATCCCAGTTTGGTTATCCCAGCCTGGTTATCCCAGCCTGGTTATCCCAGCTGGGTTATCCCAGTCTGCTTGTCTGAATTTGTTTATCCCAGGCTGGTTATCCCAGTTTGTTTATCCCAGTTTGGTTATCCCAGTTTGGTTATCCCAGCCTGGTTATCCCAGTTGGGTTATCCCAGTCTGCTTATCTGAATTTGTTTATCCCAGCCTGGTTATCCCAGTTTGTTTATCCCAGCCTGGTTATCCCAGCTGGGTTATCCCAGTCTGCTTGTCTGAATTTGTTTCTCCCAGGCTGGTTATCCCGGCGGGGACCCCACGCTGCCCCAGCAGGAGCTGAGGTGGGCACAGGGGGCATTTGCCTTGGTCACAGCGAAGGGTCAGAGTTCTCAGTGCACCGGTGGGTCATTCCTGCATTTTGGGCTTGTTTGATGCAGAAGGGAGAAGGTTTTGTGCCCTCAGCTTGTTCCAAACATGAGAGGGAAGAGGCCACAGGGCTGGCTGGGCTGAGTGTTTGAGGATAACTCCCTGTGGGGGAGTGACAAACTCTGCCCCTGTCATAAATAATTCTGAATGGCTTATTTTGGCCAAGAATTGTCATTCCTGACAAATGCCATTTTGAGACAACCAATAACCACTTGCTAATTTGGGATGGAGTTGGAATTGGAACCTGCCCATGCTCAGGGCAGCCTTTAGTGGGGTTCCAGTCAAGCCTCTCACGTGGCTGAAGGGAAATAATCTTTCTGGGGCTGTCAGAGGGAAGGGAATACCCAGCCTACAAATCCTGGAGCTGGTTTGTTGGGCAGGGCCTGTGTCAGAGGGTTGCTAAGTAAAGCACATGACATAAGGCTGCCCTTTGGCTCCCTGAGGTCTGGTAACTGGCACATATTTTCAAGTCTATCTGACTGATTTTAGCACCTCCTGACCTGTCAGTGCTCTGATTTTTGGGGCAGAAGGTGGTTTGTCTCTTCTACAACAGTGGTGGAACCTCCTGTTTTGTTTGGTTTTTAAATCAGACTGATGTTATCACCTTCTGAACCATCAGTGCTCTGCTTCTTGAGGCAGATGTTTTTTTCTTTTCTCCAACACCAGTGGGACCTCCTGTGTTTTACTGACTGCAAATGTGCTCAAAGGTGTGTAATTGTGATTCTCTGGATGTGTCACCTGCACTTTATGGCTTAAATCTGTCAGGGTACAACCTGAGCAGGTTGTGTAACAGCTCAAGGGCTCTCCTTGACAGGAAGTACCTTCAGCCATGAGGGACAAGGCAGGAAATCCTCAGCAGGTCCCAGTTGGCCTCTGTGATGTCAAGGGACTGAGAATCTGAACTCAAAAAGCTGCTTAATCTAAAGGAAGAGTTAGGAATTATATTCTCATGTGGAAAGCACATTAAAAGCACAGGCAAACCTGCTCTCACTGCTGGTTCATCTTCCTACCTCTGTTGTGCCTTCATGGAATTCATTGCAGCAATGTTGTTTTATCCAGGGGGGCAACATCAACTGCCTGATGTGGGGGGATTAACTTTCAGCTGGTCAGAAGCCAAACCTCTGGAAATTATGTTTGTTTAAGGCTCTTTCCTGTCCTGTTGGGTGGTGTCATTCCAGGCCAGGTCACCCCTTGGGGCTGTGGGGATTGTCCACCTTCCAGTGCTTGGAGAGCTTCATGTGCAGCCTCTCTCAGAGTCACTTTTGCTTCTTTGGAGAGGACAAGGCAGAGAAAGCTGAGCTTTATCCCACTCTGTGTTTTAGAAGCCCTGATGTGCTGCATTGCACGGGGTTGCCTTTGAAATGACTGATGTGACCCCCAAGGTGTGTGTGACCAGCCCTGAGGGGAGGAACAGGGGCAAGGAAACACCAGCAATGTCTGCAACCTGCAGCCCTGGGCAGGGCTGGGAGCAAGGGGAGCTTTGGGTGCTCCCTGGGTGCCCTCTGCTCTCTCCAAGCTGAGCAAACTGTGTTTGTAAGCTCTTCATCCCCTGCCTTGGGTGTTTTATTTGGGGACTCTGCCTTGTTTCTCTCCAGGGTTATCTCATAGAATCAGCTGGGTTGGAAGAGACCTCTGAGGTCATCAAGTCCAACCCATCTCCACCAGCTCCAGGTGGTTCTGGATTTACTGATAAGCAAACCAAGCCTGAGGAGGTGTCTGATCTCCACTTCCAACCTGACCCAATGTTTCTTAATCCCCTGTGGAAACCTTGTTCACCTTTTATTCCCAAGGTGTACAAAGGGCTGTGGGTAACAGAGGCTGCTCTCAGCCTGGGACAGGAGGCTCAGGCCTCTCAGTGCTAAGAAATCCACATTAACACCATGAGCTGCTGCTGTGAAGTGCTCTGTCCATCCCTTGTAACACTGACCCTTCAAAGATTTATTTTAAAGAAAGGAAAGTGTGTGGAGAAGCCTCATCTTCAAACACACTTGGCCACTCACTTTTATCTGAAGCTCAATTTATCTGATCCATCAGGGACTGCTCATTCTTGAGATCGATTTTAAACCAGTTGAATTCCATTTTCCCAGAGCCCTTCGGTTGGATCCGAGTCCTAACGAGCTGCTGTGAAGAGGAAACACAATCCACAGGAAAACTCCTCTCTGCCTGACCTGCGAAACGCCCAAGAATGATGTTCGTCTCAAATTTACTCAGCACCATCACTGGTATGGACTGAAATACTAACGAATCGGAGGCGGGTGCCCCGGGTGCCCATAAAATGCCAGATCTCCGCATGTCTGGCGGACTAACAGCGCTGTGACAGGCGACACCGCCCGCGGGGGACGAGCGGCGCCGGGAGGGACAGAGAGGGACACACGGACAGAGGGACAGACGGACAGAGGAGAGAGGGACAGACGGACTGAGGACAAGAGGGTCAGAGGAGACAGCAGCTGAGAAGGCTCCGGGCACCCAGCGCTGCCCCACCCCGAGCTCTGCCCGCACAGGGACCCAGCGGGGACAGCACAGGACTGGGGTGGCACTGGCAGGTGAGTGCGGGCACCGAGCCGGGTTTGCTGCGGGCAAAGGAGGGTTGGGCTGCTCGGGATCACCTTCACAGGGCACAAAAGGTGCAGGGAGAGACCCTGAGAAGGGACAGACACTGTTGGGAGACAGACCTTGTGGAGGGACAGATCCCATGGAGGGGCAGATCCCATGGAGGGGCAGATCCTATGGAGGGACAGATCCTATGGAGGGACAGATCCCATGGAGGGGCAGATCCTATGGAGGGACAGATCCCATGGAGGGGCAGATCCCATGGAGGGGCAGATCCTATGGAGGGACAGATCCCATGGAGGGGCAGATCCCATGGAGGGGCAGATCCTATGGAGGGACAGATCCTATGGAGGGACAGATCCCATGGAGGGGCAGATCCTATGGAGGGACAGATCCTATGGAGGGACAGATCCCATGGAGGGGCAGATCCCATGGAGGGACAGATCCCATGGAGGGGCAGATCCTATGGAGGGACAGATCCTATGGAAGGACAGACTCTGAGGAGGGACAAACCCTCTGAAGGGACAGACCCCAAGAAGGGACAGACCCCGAGAAGGGACAGACCCTCTGGAGGGGCAGATCCCAGAGAGGGGCAAACCTTGGGGAGGAACAGACCCTGAGGAGGGACAGACACTGCTCAGAGACAGACCCTGGGTAGGGACAGACTCTGCAGAGGAAGAGACCCCCTGGAGGGACAGACCCTCACCAAGGGACAGATCCTATGGAGGGACAGACCCCGGACAGGGACAGACCCCAGAGAGGGACAGACCCCAGAGAGGGACAGACCCTGAGGAGGGACAGACCCCAGAGAGGGACAGACCCTGAGGAGGGACAGACCCCAGAGAGGGACAGACCCTGAGGAGGAACAGACCCTGTGAGCTCCATGCCTGCACAAAGGGGAGCTCAGCAACCCTTCCATGAAACCACATCATTCATGGAGCAAGTTGGGCTGAAAGGAGAGAGATGTCCCCTCTTTCCACTTTTTTCTACATTTCCATACCTTTTTCTCTCTTTCCATTTTTTCCCCTATATTTCCACTTTCTGGATGGGGCTCTGAGCAGCCAGGCCTAGGGGAAGATGAGGGGAATGAGATGAGATTTAAAGTCCTTTCCAGTCCACTCTTCTGATTCTATGATTCCAAGATTTGGGTTATTTCTCTATTGGATACTGGCATAATTTTCTGGATCTGGACAACACTTATTCTGATATTTTAGTGCTGGTTAAAAGGAGAGCTTGCCAGAGAACAACCTTCAGAAGGAATGGAACAGCATTCCCAGAAATGGGAGTGCTCTGGCAGCTCTGCAGGGCAGGCACAAGCCAGACAGGGCACTGCTGGAACAGCCTTGAAGTGAATTCCAGCAGAAAGTGGGAAGCTGGAACATGCCGTGGTCTCGGGGGGCCTCAGGGGGAATTTTCTGCTATTTATTTCAGTGTCAAACTTCCCCAAATAGGGGGTGAAATGGCAGTTGCTGCTTAGGCAAGGGCAGGGCTGTTTTCATCTGTGGCCACTGACAGTTGGGGCAGCAAATAAATAAGCCAGAACTGGGGTGTTTGTTGTGTCTGTAGTTTGAAGGGAGGGGAACTGAGAATCCCTGGTGGCATCTGACCAGCTCAATTGTCATCATTTTTTTAGATTTACTGCATGCACTGAGCTTTATTAACCCTCTTCAGGCCAAAGGGTGGCAAATGAGAAGTGGTTCCAACATACACAGGTAATTTGAGCAGGAGAAGGACATTTGGCAAAGTCCAGTGGCCGTGGAGGGGCAGCTGGAAGGGACAGGGACATTTCTTGCTCTCTGAGTGGGTTAAAAGGATGTTTTCTTCAGTGTCTCAAGGAGGGCTGGAAAGTCCTGATGGAAGGGAATGTCTGGTGATGTGCTGTTGTTTAATCACACCTTTGTTGAGTCTGTATTAAACATCTGCTGCCCTCTGTCTTGTTTTGCATATGGAAAAGGGCAAGTAAATTCCAGCCTTGGTGTTGGGACATGCAAGGACAGTCCTGGGAGCAGCTCTCCCCAGGGCAAGTGGGAATGGTGGCTTTGGGGGCAGTCAGGTTCCATCCAAACCAGGACAACCTTTTGGTTTCTCTTGCCCAGTGTCGATGGGATGCTCATTGCTGTTGTGACAGGGTAGACTTGCAATGAGCTTTGCACATCTCCACCCATTTCATCTCTGAATATTCCTGCCCCAAAACCTCCCTGGCATCTCCTTGATGACTGACAGGACATCCCTGCTGCAGAGAAGTGATGTGGCTTGGCCAACTGACCAATATATGAGATAATTCTTTGAACTTGGTAATTTATTTCTGAACTGGAAAATCCAGGCAGTTTTTGGGATCTACCAGGTCTTGGGTTCTTCAGTTCTTGCTCTGTCTGACCCACGTGGTGAGTGCCAACAGCTGTGCCAGTCAGAGAGGGTAGACTTCATACTGATATATCAAAGAAGGGGAAAACAGAAGAGTGGAAGAGGTTTTTTCCAGTTAAACTTTTAAACTTAGTCCTGAAATCCCTGTCCTGCAGCTGCTGCCTCTTGCACTTCCTCACTGCCCTTCCTTAGGGGAATGGACATCCAAGGAAAAATGAGTCCTCTCTGCTGCTGACTGTGCCATCCTTCCTGTGTCACCCTGCAGGTGCCACCCCTGGTGTGCCACCCTGGCAGGTGCCCAGGGGCTCCCCACTGGCAGCCAGGGGTTAACAGGGCTTTGGGTGGAAACCAAGCTGTGAAATGGAAGGTCAGGCTCCTGGAGGGGTTTGCTCTGTCCCTGATGCTTTTAGGTTATCCTGTGGAGAGGTCTCCACTCCTCCCTCCTAAGAAAACTGTAAAACCAGGGCTGGAAATCAGTCAAAGCCTGAACAGGCAAAATTGTGGCTCTCCTGGTGCTTCCTAAACCCAACTGTCTGTCTAATTAGGAATTCCCAGTTATTCATAACCCCACAGCTAAATTCCTCTGGAGACTGAAACCACTTTTCTGTGGGAACAGAGGAGTGGGAAGGGAGCAGAGGACCAGCAGCAATCCCTGTGACTCTGAGTGGCTCAGACCCTTTGGGATAACTCTGCTCCTGCTGCAGGTGGTGAGAGCTGAACTCAGGTCTCAGGGGAACCCAATAAAAGCTTCCTGTGGGAGCATTCCCGTGGCCTACATGAAGTGTTACCATCTTTAGGGACTTTTCTAGAGACTGATTTTATTAATTTTAAGGTTACAGCATCCAGTGAACAGAGGAACAAACTGCTGTGCTGGACCAGCAAGATTAATGTCCAAGGAGTGACCCTTGGGATGGTCATTGGCCAAAGCAGTGCTGTGGGAAACCCACCAGACACTGTTAGAAACCAGTGGCTGCCACTGAGAGGATTTTCCTACAGAAATCCTGATTTTCCAAATCCTTGTTGTTTGATTTTCTTGGCTCATCAACTTTCAAAGTGTTTGGAATTGCTTCTCCTTTCATATCAGTGCAAATGTCACAGGGGATGGAGAAGTGAGAGATCTCCTCCAGGCAGCTTTTGGAACCCCATTTTCCTCTATTGATGTGGTTTTCTTGGGAACTGGTGAGGTACAAACACTGTCACCAGCAACAGTGGTCAAAAAGAAAGAAGGAAGGAAGAAAATGACTCTAGAATTTCATTTTCACATTTATCTTTTGAATTGTTTGTTGAAATGGTGAGTCCCAGCCCTGCAAGGGAGAAGGTTTTGATACCTGGATGAGAATCTTCTCTCAGACCAGTGGAAATGTTGTTCTTGGAGGTTATTGTGTCTTCATCCTGTCTAAGATGAGTCTCAGGTCTTTCTGTGTGTTCCCTTCCCCACCAACCTCAGGTTTTAGAATTATCACCTCCTGAGAGGAAACCAGAGGACAACCTTGTTCTCATTCTACCAGCCCAGACATGTGAACCATGGCCATGATGGTAAAAACCCTTCCCTGGAGCCAACCCTTCTCCCCCAAGCTGAACATGAGGATTTAATATGAACATATTCACACAATGCAAAGGAAAGAAATCCCTGTCTGCTCTCAGCCAGAAGTGAATGAAAGGATCCTTCAGACTCAGCAGGTTTGTTGCCAGCACGTGGTGCTGCTGGGAGATGAGAGCCCTCAGTCCCACACTGGCCACCTCTTGGACCTCAGGAACTAAACAGAGGTTCCTTTGCTTCTAGGAGAGAGTTCTGAGAGGAGCAAGGAAGGTTTACAAGTTGCAGGCTGGCAGTAACAGATCTTGGGGCACAATATGCACTTCCAGGGTAAATCTGTCCATGGAAATCACAGGATGGTTTGTGTTGGAAGGGTCCTTAAAGATCATCTGGTTCCAACCCCCTGCCCTGGGCAGGGAACCTTCCACTGGTGGAATAAGTGGTCTTGTTGCTGTTCACAGGAAAGGACTCAGCCCAGGGCTGTGTTGGAAGCCAAAATGGTGTCTTTTGGTTGTAGCAGTGAAGCTCCTCCAAGAGGAACTGGATTTCTTTCAGACCTCTCGGGACAGCACAGACTGAGAGACTCTGCTGATGAAGGCCAAGCCCAGGCATGGTTGGCCCAAACACAGATCTGCTGGTTTTACCTCTGCTAAGGGATTATGAGACATCTCCTAAGAACTCATGGACTCTGCTGGTGTGTCCAACACAACCTGAGGGACAGCCTGTCCTTTCCTTGGATCTGCACAGATGTTTGGCCTTTTCTGAGGCCCAAGGGCTTGCACTTGGAGCTCCAGCATTGCCCTGACTGATGGTTGCACCTGGCCAGGCTGGCGCGGTGCCGTGGCCGTGCCTTGTCAAGGGCTCTGCCTCCCCTGGGGTGGGGCACTGGGGGGCTATAAGGACCCCCCTACAACTGCTCACAGCACAGTGTGGAGACACCCTGGGAACATCAGCAGCTCCTGGGACAGTGGAGAGGTGGGGGAGGGACGAGAATTTGTTGTTTCTTTTGCCATTTAGTGACATTTGCAATGGGCTAATTACGGGTGTGTCTTCTTTCCTGCAGGTCACCAATGTCTGTGACCAAGGGACCTATTGGACAGTCATGAGAACCTCTGTGCTCTGAGTCACCAGACAGAGCCACCAGGGTCCCCAGAAACACAGCAGTGACTCCAAGCAGGAATCTCAGAAGCTCGACCTGCAAGGTAATGAGGTGGTCGTGTCACCCCTGAGGGTTGTGTGGGGGTGATACAGAGCCAGGGGGGTGAGGTGTCACCTTCACTGTCACAGTGAGCATTGCTTTGTGGTGCAGTAGGTCTGAAAATTGTTGTAAATGTTGTGAGAGGAGAGTTGGGCTCCTGCAGTGTTTGGTTGCTGTGGTATTGGGCTCCTGCACTGTTGGGTTCCTGCACTGTTGGGCTCCTGCACTGTTGGGCTCCTGCAGTGCTGGGTTTGGTTCCTGCACTGTTGGGCTCCTGCACTGTTGGGCTCTTGCACTGTTGGGTTCCTGCACTGTTGGGCTCCTGCAGTGCTGGGTTTGGTTCCTGCACTGTTGGGCTCCTGCAGTGTTGGGTTCCTGCAGTGTTTGGTTGCTGTGGTATTGGGCTCCTGCACTGTTGGGTTCCTGCACTGTTGGGCTCCTGCACTGTTGGGTTCCTGCAGTGCTGGGTTTGGTTCCTGCAGTGCTGGGTTTGGTTCCTGCACTGTTGGGTTCCTGCACTGTTGGGTTCCTGTTTTGTTGGGTTCCTGTTTTCTTGGGTTCCTACAGTGTTGGGTCTGCAGTGTTGGGCTCCTGCACTGTTGGGTTCCATCACTGTTGGGCTCCTGTTTTGTTGGGTTCCTGTTTTGTTGGGTTCCTGCACTGCTGGGTCCCTCCAGTGTTGGGTTTCTGCAGTGTTGCATTTCTACAGTGTTGGGTTCCTGTTTTTTGGGGTTCTGCAGTGGTTTTGTTCCTGCACTGTTGGGTTCTTCAGTGTTGAGATCCTGCAGTGTTGGGTTCCTGGTTTTTTGGGTTCCTGTTTTGTTTGGCTCCTGCACTGTTGGGTTCTGCAGTATTGGGTTCCTCCTCTGTTGGGTTCCTGCACAGTTGGGTTCCTGCACAGTTGGGTTCCTCCTCTGTTGGGTCCCTGCACTGTTGAGATCCTGCTCTGTTGAGTTCCTGCACTGCTGGGTTCCAGCACTGTTGGGTCTGCAGTGTTGAGCTCCTGCAGTGTTGGGTTCCTGTTTTGTTTGGCTCCTGCACTGTTGGGTTCTGCACTGTTGGGTTCCTGCTCTGTTGGGTTCCTGCACAGTTGGGCTCCTGCAGTGTTGGGTTCCTGCTCTGTTGGGTTCCTGCAGTGTTGGGTTCCTGCACTGTTGGGTTCCTGCTCTGTTGGGTTCCTGCTCTGTTGGGTTCCTGCACTGTTGGGTTCCTGCTCTGTTGGGTTCCTGCACAGTTGGGTTCCTGCTCTGTTGGGTTCCTGCACAGTTGGGTTCCTGCTCTGTTGGGTTCCTGCACTGTTGGGTCTGCACTGTTGGGTTCCTGCACTGTTGGGTTCCTGCACTGTTGGGTTCCTGCTCTGTTGGGTTCCTGCACTGTTGGGTCTGCAGTGTTGAGCTCCTGCAGTGTTGGGTTCCTGCTCTGTTGGGTTTCTGTGGTTTGTGCTCCTTCAGCACACACTGATTTCCCTGGGAAGATGCCAGGCTGTTGAAGACCTGCTGTAACTGTCCCACGGAGCTGGCACAGGACCTGTGGCACAGGTACACTGTGGTTCCTAAAGCTTTTTATCTTGGACTCAGCATTTCTTTGGACAGCAAGTGGGGATGTGTTATTTTTTCTTCCTAGCAGTAAAACTCTGTTGTATTTGCCCTGTGAGACTTGTTTTAAATCTGTTTGTGTATGGAAGTGCCTGTCTGTGTTGTGAAAGGATTCCTGGCTGAGCTGTGGCCGTGGGAGGGCACAGAGTGACCTGTTTCAGCTGCTTCACCAAACAGACATAGATTCACCTCCTGCTCACCTCTGGGAGGGCTCAATGGCTTTCAGTGCCTTAGAAAATACAGGTGGTGTGTGTTGCCTTTTGGCCTTTGGTGTCTGTGCCCCTTTCCTGAATAAATGGGTGCAGAGTGTCTGGTGTTTGTGCACGTGGATGGTGGACAGCAGGAGCAGCCACTCATGTTGTGTTCGTCATCCCTGGGGCAGAGGAGAAGATCAGGGCAAGGATAGATTTACCAGAGGGATAAGTCACACAAAACCTGATCCTTGGGCATTCCTCCCCACTCTGCACAACACCTCCATTCATCACTGCAGACCTTATGATGTTCCCTCCCTGTGACCTGCTCAGAACTCCTCATGAAGCTGAACTTCTGCAGTTGCTGCTCCTCAGTTCTGTGTTCCAACCAAGGTCTTTGAGATTGTCCTTTGGAAATCTGACATGGGGAGGCTCAAGCTCAAAAGGTTGCTTCAAGTTAACAAACCAGCACACAACTAAAAGAGAAATTTGAGTGAGAGATCTTTCTTCTCAGGGAGTATCTGGGTCTCTGGGGTGAAGCACAGCTGGAATTTGGGACTGAGCACACAACAATTTGGCATTTTGTTTGCATTTCCTGTGTCAGGACTGCCCTTATTTTTATGCATTAGAAATTCAAAGAGAGATACAAAGAGAAAAAGAGGTCAGGGGAGGTTTGGGTTGGATATGAGGGAAAGGTCCTTCCCTCAGAGGGTGGTGGGCACTGACCAGGCTCCTCAGGGCAGTGGGCACAGCCCCAAGGCTGCCAGAGCTCCAGGAGTGTTTGGATGACCCTCTGGGGCACAGGGTGGGACTCCTGGGGATGGGCCTGTGCAGGACTGAGGGTGGGACTCCATGATCCCTTCCAGCTCAGCAGATTCTGGGATTTTGTGATGGCCTGAAGTTGTGTCAGGGCAGGTCTGGGTTGGATCTCAGGAGAAGGTTCTTCCCCCAGAGCTGGGCACTGAGCCCAGGGCAGTGGGCACTGACCAGGCTCCCCAGGGCAGTGGGCACAGCACTCAGGGAGTGCCTGGATGACCCTCTGGGGCACAGGCTGGGACTCTTGGGGATGGGCCTGTGCAGGGCTGAGGGTGGGACTTGCTGGTCCCTGTGGGTCCCTTCCAGCTCAGCACATCCTGTGAAATATCAAGGTGGGTTTTGACAGTTTTTCTTGGGCTGCAGGTGGGATAACATCCCATAAATTTTGGGACAGGATGGGATTGTTGGGGTGCCTGTGCAGGGCCAGGAGTTGGAGTGAATGACCCTTGGGGTCTCTTCCAGCTCAGGAGATTCCATGATTCCATGGTTCTATGTCCTTATGAAATACAGTGCTGGCTCTGCTGCTGCTGCCTCTTTCATCAGTGCTGGTTTGAGCCTGTGCTGGTGGCTTTGTCCCCACACCTCTGTGCTTGTCTTGTGCCTCCTCCTGTGCCCCTGGAGCCACCACCTCCCTGTGAACCTCTCCCTGCCCGCCGCTTCCCTCCAGGTTTGGCTAATTTTGCTGCCCAGTCTCTGCCAGCAATTCACAGCTTGTCTGTGTTTCCCACTGTCTGAAGCCCATAAATAACTCCTTGTGCCACCAGTAGCACCCACGAATCCTGTGACTCCGAATGTTTCGCTTATTCACGCCCCTGATTTACAGCCCCAGTGCTGGTGCCCAGTCACACTCCCAGGGCAAGGGCTCCTGCTGTGGCTCACCCAGACAGACTGATGGGCAGACAGGGTGAAGGGCAGCCCTCCCAGCCCTGGACTATTTTGGTACATCACACGCTGTCAGTAGCCAAGGGCTTGCTCTGGCTCTGCATCCACAGCCATGGAAGCTTTGCCACTGAACCAGAGGGGATGTCTCTGCAGCTGCAGAACAGAATTCTGCCTGGGCTGGGGGGTGGCCAAGTCTTGGACACCTGGACAAGGTTAATGCATAGTCCAGAGAAGAGCAACGAGGCTGGAGAAGGGACTGGAGCACAAGTGCCATGAGGAGAGGCTGAGGGAGCTGGGGGTGTTTAGTGTGGAGAAGAGGAGGCTCAGAGGGACCTCAGCACTCCCTAAAACTCCCTGAAAGGAGATTGTACCCAGGTGGGGGTTGGTCTCTTCTCCCAGACAGTAGAACAAGAGGGGCTTAAGCTCTGCCAGGGGAGGTTTGGGTTGGATATAGAAAGAAATTCTTTGCAGAGAGAGTGCTCAGGCATTGGAATGGGCTGCCCAGACAGGGGGTGGATTCCCCATCCCTGGAGGTTTTTAAGTGCCATGATCTGGTAGTCACAGTGGGGTTGGATCAAGGGTTGGACTTGATGATCTCAGAGGTTTCTTCTAAACCAGTTTATTCTATGATTCTGTAACAGTGGTGTGTTTTACAGGGAGGTGAGTGTTGAGCTCCTTCCAGTGCCTCCCTGTTGTGCTGGGGGTGTTGGTCAACAGCACTCACCTGGGGAGGGTGACTCCCTCTTGGAAGCATTTCCCTGCCTCCGTTGGATAAATCATCCCAGTGTGGACACCAATGTCCTACGAACTGTGAGTGAAAATGTGACTTACACTGTGACCATTTTTGCTGTCTCACCACAGAAATCCTGTGATTTCTTTTTCTGGATTGAACTGGAGTCAAAGCACAAACATTCATGTACCAAGGGAGGAGAAATTTTAAAAGTAAGCAGGGCAGGGTTTAATGACTCTGTGCCAAGCAATGTGTTATTTTCTGGTCCTTATTTCACACACAGGACATCAGAAAATGTGATGTGGTTGGATTAATTACGCTGAAGGAATGTCCCCTTGCATACCCTGGCACTGTTATCCTGACTGTGCAATCAGTGTGTGGCATTAACATTCTTCATTCTCATTCTCCAGAAGTCAGGAATTCACAGCACTTTTAGGCCTCACAGCAGCTTATCTTTAATCCATGGGAATTTCTGAAATATTTAAGGCCCTGTAAACTCAGCAGTTTATCCATAGAGCACATGGTGCATGTTGTGCACTGAGAGGAGCCCATTACTCTCTGTCCAAATATTGTTAATATTTGGACTTTTTTCAAAATTAGACTTGAATGTGGCCATTTCTCGATGGGTTTGAAGTGTATTAACAAAAACCCACAGTCACCTGGAGCTGAGAACAACAGTCTGGCATGAAACTTTGGGTAATGGAAGATGATAATAAGTTTCCTGATGGCCTTGGACCTGAGAATTTGGCCCATGGGTGAGTTTCAGTGTTGATGTTTGACCCCATTGCCTGGTGTGGAGGGAGGAACTTGGGAGCAGCACAGAATAGATGTGAGTGCAACATAAACAGAGCTTAGTGGAAGCTGCTGCAGGCTGGTGTCTGGTAATCCTGTTTGAGGAACCCTGTAAGCATCAGGCATTCCAGCCCCAGGAGTGGTGACATGTTTAGGTGACAAGGAAGACACAAGAGGCAATCAGGGATTATAATGTTTGCTGGGAGGACAAATAAAATCCATCAGAAGAGGGTGATCAAGAGTCTCTCAGAATCTCAGCCATGCCCTGTGCAAAGCTCTGCCCGGGGCAGGGCAGGGCAGGGCACCGTGCCCTGCAATCAGCTGCTTCTCCTCTCAGTTTTATGCCTTTCTCCTCCCACAAGCTGTTCCTTCCCTTCATTTGCAAGTCTTCAAGTGTCTCCCAAGGGTTTACAGAAGTAATTCTGTGATGCTGAAACAGCAGCACACCAGTGAGACCGAAAGCTCTCGCTGGGGTGGGGAGCAGCAGGAGTGACCCGGGGAGGGGACAGGGAGGGGTCAGGCAGGGGGGACAGGGACGGGGGACAGGGAGGGGACAGGGAAGGGACAGGCAGGGGACAGGGAGGGGACAGGGAGGGGGGACAGAGAGGTGACAGGGAAGGGACAGGCAGAGGACAGGGAGGGGGGACGGGGAGGGGACAGGCAGGGGACAGGTAGGGGGGACAGGGAAGGGACAGGCAGAGGACAGGGAGGGGACAGGAAGGAGACAGGGAAGGGACAGGCAGGGGACAGGGAGGGGACAGGGAGGGGGGACAGGGGTCAGGAAAGGGACAGGCAGGGGAGACAAGGAGGGGACAGGCAGGGGACAGGCAGGGGAGACAGAGAGGGGAAAGGCAGGGCACAAGCAGGGGAGACAAGGAGGGGACAGGCAGGGGACAGGCAGGGGGGACAGAGAGGGGTCAGAAAAGGGACAGGCAGGGGGGACAAGGAGGGGACAGGCAGGGGACAGGCAGGGGGGACAGAGAGGGGGGACCTGCCTGGTGCTCACACAGCCCCGGGATCATTTCCCATGTCTGTTGTCTCAGTTCATTCCCACTGAGGTCAGTGAGTCTCAAGAGTGATATTAATTACTGATGAGCTCTGTGGAGTGTGCAGAGCCCCAAAATAAGACTTTATTTTAAGGCAAGAGTGGAGCCAGTGATTCTGTGCAGGGAGGTGTCTGTGGCTCTTTGCAACTGCTGAGTAATGGAGAAGCAACTTCTGATTCAGGGTTTGCTCCAGGAGTGCTGTGAGTTGTACTTTCTTTGGCCTGTTGGTGGGACACAGCACAGGTGATTTTGGGGAGCTTGGTTGGGTTTACCTTTAGCTGAAGGTGAGTGTCAGCCAAGTGATGCAGCTCCAAGCAGAGCGTGTGACAGGGAGATGATGAGGTCACCCCCCATGTTCTCACCAGGTGCCTCTGCCATGCTCAACTGGGTGAGTGCCCAGAGAGAGGGTGCCCCCAAAGCCCCTGTGCCCTGTCCAAGCTGGAGGAAGGTGCCTGTTCCTGGGTTCTCTGGTGGCTGAGGGGGTGCAGGGGGTAAGCTGAGAGCAGCATTAATCCCACGGGGGAATCCAATCTAGCTGCTCTTTCAGGGCTGCAGTAACTCTAGAGGTTCTGAGCATCCCTCATGTGATGAGGCTCTGCCTTCCCAGTGTCCCTGCAGGGCAAGGATGTGTAACATTACACATTGTCCAGTCCAAAACACGGTGAAAGGGACACCTGTGGCCAAGGTCACATCAGTGACCCACAGCAATAACTCCTCGATGCCGAGCTCACACTTCACCATTTCCTTCTGAAGTCTCCTGATCTGCTCTCAGGTCTGTTGCTAATTAAAACAAGTTGATTTAGATCAGGATGTGCTGCTGCTTCATGCCCCAGTTTAGCCAACCACGTCTGTGGCTTTCTCCTCAGCAACTGCTCTCGCCATCCATCAGAACTCACCACGTGAGTGCCATGGGGTGGAATATCTGCCTGAAACACGAGAGGAGGTGTCTGGAGGAGAGCCAGGTGGCATGGGCATGGAAGGGGCATGGAGGGATGCTGCTGGATGGGGACATTTAGCCCTGCTTGTCACTCTCCTGCCCGGTTTGTGTTGTTTCTGGTGTGTTCTGAGGAGACACGTCATGGTGTGTTGATTGGCAGCTCTGTCTGAGCTGCAAATGAGGAGCTGTGGCACTCAAAGAGCTGTGCCAAGGTCTGTCATTTCCCATGTGAGCTGTGAATGATTAAATTATTTGTCTTTTCCCCAGCAGAGCCACTGATCTGCCCGTGCTGAGCACAGGAAGCTGAGCAGAGCACCATGACGAGCCATCAGCCAGGTGAGAGGACACTCCCAGCTGTGGAAACCACCCCTGAGAGCAAACCCCTGTTTTGGGGGTGTCTGTCTCTCCTCCCCAAGGAGACACACCTCAGGCCTGCTGACCTTGGCAAGAGGGTCTTTCTCCAGTCTCCTTTAGAAGGGTTATTTGGAACTAGGATGATGCAAAGCTTTCCCTGTCCAAACCACCCCCAGAGCTGAGTCCAGGCCTGGATCAGGATTTTGGTTACACATTTCCCCACTTGGGCAGGAGCTTTGCAAAGCCAGGACTTTAATGCTCCAGTCTTGGGACACACCTACAGCCTGTGGTTCTGAAGTGGATGGGACCTTTTTAGTCCAGGAGGAGCAGAGCTGAGAGGTTGTTTCTGAAGGACAAACGTGATCATGTATTTTTTTCTTTTCTTTCTAGTAAAAACCTTCAAGAAATCTGCAATTCCAGGAGTCCTTATCACCCAGTTTGTGAACGACATTCCAAAAGGATGCAGTACACCTGACTTTGAGAAGAAACCTCTCACTCTGACACTGCAGGAAGGTGAGATTTGAGATTCTTGAAGAACAGGACAAGGCACAGACCTGGAGGTTTGATTCCACCTCTCATCTACATCACAGTGTTATCATCATTAAATCAAACTACTTTCTAAAGTGATCTGATATGACCAGAAAAGGCTTTGTGTGGCCCAAGTCTTTGTTACATTGGTGCAAATCCCATCACTACTGACAGAGGTCTCCTGAGTTCTCACCAGTGTATCCAAGACCACGCCCAAAGTGTGCAGCAAATCCTGTGAACCTGCAGGAAGCTCTCCAAGTGTTCTGCAGCCAAAGATGAAGCACATTGAAAAAACTGTTTTGCTTTTTTTCTGATGAACTAACTCGTGTTATGAGTCTTCAGCACCAAATTAGATGCTTTTTAAAGGAAGATGTTCTGACTTCAGGGGCTCTTTGGGCTTCAGCAGCTTTTCTGTGCCTAAAGGGGCTCCAGGAGAGCTGGAGAGGGACTGGGGCCAAGGGCTGGAGGGCCAGGCCCCAGGGAATGGCTTCCCACTGCCAGAGGGCAGGGAGAGGGGGGAGATGGGGAAGGAATTGCTGGCTGGGAGGGTGGGGAGGGGCTGGCATGGAATTCCCAGAGGATGCCCAGCCCTGGCAGTGCCCGAGGCCAGGCTGGATAAACTTGGAGCCCCCTGGGCTGGGGGAGGGGTCCCTGCCCATGGCAGGGTGTGAAACAAGGTGAGTTTTGAGGTCCCTCCCCATCCAGGTCATCCATATGATGGTTCTGTACACTTGTTCAAGGAGCAATATGGATCTTGCACAGAGCAGAGGGAAAGCAGCTGAGGAGGTGAGACAGAACATCAGTGCAAAGCCTTCCAGTGGTCTCTCTGCACCTGCAGAGTCATAAATATTTATGTATTTCTATTTTAATTTTCTTGGAGTGAAACAGCCTGAGGAGCTCGTGTGTCTCCTCTTCCCTCCCAGCACCGAACTCTGACTTCACTGTTTCGCATTTATCTCTTGATTTTCCCGAGATTTTCTGAAGGAGAACAGTGGCCTCTACTGGAGCCTCCCCCTGTCTCCTCCTCCTTCAACTTTCACTTCAGCCAAAGCCCCCTGACTAAATTTTCACTTGTCTGTAAGTTCCCCTCCAGGTTGTTTCACTTGCAGGAGGCTCCTCGTAGTTCCTCTACAATTTTTTTTGTTTTTTTTGTTTTGTTTGTGTGCTCAGGTCACTGTAAAGTGAATTCAGTGCCTGTGCAGAGGCACAAAGAGTGTCTTTAACTGTGTGTCATCATCACCACGTTGTGTTCAGTGATTCCCTCAGCTGTGGAACTGTGGCCTGTGACAGATGGAACATGAAAGTGCTAAAATGGCTAAAATTGGACACAGGGACCATAAATTGGAATCAGACTTGATCCAAAGTGCTGTGGCCTCAAAAGGTGCAAAATGCCTTTTGCTAAGAATCCATTTTTTCCCTCAAATGAGTTTGTTGGTGGTGGCTGCAGGAGGATGTGGGAAACATTGCAAGACTTTCTGGTGAGAATTTTAACAGTGTTGGACACCTGAAGACCAAAACTATTGCGAGGGAAAGACAATCATCATTCCCACCCTGAGCCATGTCTGTTGATAACTGATATCCATTTCCAGTCCCACTTGCCCACACTGGTCACTCATCCAGGTTCTTTCCTCATGCATCCTACATTTTTGCAGCCTTCTGGAAGCAGAGGATTGCACAAGGCAGTGGGAAAGCTGTTGAGGATTTCAGGTTCTTGGGGAGCAGAGGGGAAGGAGAAGAAGTCCATCTTCTCCTCTCTTCCTTTCCTCTTCAAACAGCAGAGCTGGTGTGTTTGGGGTCCAAGGTGGGGCCAGGAGGGTCATTGTGGTCAAACCTGTCTTAAAGAACTCATTTCTCCTCTCTTTTCAAAGGTAAAAATGCCACTTTCAGAGGTGTGGTCAAAGGTGTCCCAACCCCAGAGCTGAAATGGTCACGGACACGGAAAGGGATGGATGATCCTTCCAAGTATGAAATGTCCTTCAATAACACCACCAATGAATTCATCCTGCAGGTAAAGCTCAAGTCTTTCAGAAAGAGAGAGAAATGGAGAGGAAAAACCTGCTGAGGGGCAGCAGAGGGGCAAACACTGAGCTCTGCTCTCTGTGACCTGAGGGAAAGGCAGGAGCTGTGCCAGGGCAGGTTTGGGTTGGATATTGGAGAAGGTTCTTCCCCCAGAGGGTGGTGGGCACTGACCAGGCTCCCCAGGGCAGTGGGCACAGCCCCAAGGCTGCCAGAGCTTCAGGAGTGTTTAGATGATGCTCTGGGGCACAGGGTGGCATTGCTGGGGATGGTCCTGAGCAGGGCTGAGGGTTGGACTTGATCCTGGTGGGTCACTTCCACCTCAGCAGATTCTGTGGTTCTCTAATGGCTGGAGCTGTGTCAGGGCAGGGTTGGGTTGGATCTCAGGAAAAGGTTCTTCCCCCAGAGGGTGGTGGGCACTGACCAGGCTCCCCAGGGCAGTGGGCACAGCACCAAGGCTGCCAGAGCTCCAGGAGTGACTGGATGATGCTCTGGGGCACAGGGTGGCATTGCTGGGGTTGGTCCCTGTGGGTCCCTCTCAACTCAGAAGATTCTGTGATTCTGTACGTCCTCAGATCTAAGATAACACAAAGATAAGGAAAGCTTTTTAGATCCTTCTGGAAACAGCAGATAGCTCTGAGGTGCCACTGAGCAGCTGCTTTATGAAGAGCTGCAAGTGTGTGGCCTGACCCCCAACCAGCAGGGTGGGTGAGCAATAACTGTGCTCTCCTTCTGAAGATCAAAAACCTGGTCATGGACGACAGTGACCTGTATCGGTGCTGTGCCCTCAACGAATACGGAGAAGCTTCCTGCTCTGTTGGCCTCAGGATCATCCAAGGTGGGACTGGCAGGGCTGGGCTCCAGAGCTCTTGGCCTTTGGTGCCCCTGGGTGGGTGCTCAGGACTTGGAGTATCCTTGGTGTGAAGGTCTGTCATTCCCCTCGCTGAAGACTGGAGGGTTTTTGGCGGCTCCACATTGTGAGCTTGAAGGCAAGGGGGGAGAAAGTGGGATGTGGTCACTGCACTGACACTCTGGGTTTAGTGTTGCCTCTCTTTGTCCTGCTGAACAAATCAGTCCTTTGGGAGGGCTCCATTCCACTTCAGCTCTGCTCCTGGTCAGCTGTTCCTTTTGTAGTCAGTGGAGAGGGAAATGGGCACTTTGTGGAGCAAATATGACTGATACTCTTGGAATCCATTGGAGCAGAATGTGGACTGTGTTGGAAGTGTCCATGTCACCTCTGTGCCTGCACATCAGGTTTAGAAGGCCCCTCTCTCCAGTTGGCCATTTCCACCAGGGCTCCCCATCTCTAAAACAAGACGTTGTTTCCTCCCCTTCCTCAAGCCATAAAATTCACAGGGCACAGACATTCTCCACCTCTGTGTGGAGCATCCCCTGAGCACAGAGTCATCTGCAATAAACGTATCACACTGAGGGGTGGAGGTTCCTGGGAATCAGATTGACAAAGAATTCCAAACTGGGGTTTCCTCATGCACTGGGAACAGACACAGAAGTTTACTGGGGTTTGTCTCATCTTGTTCATCTTGTGTCGTGTTTTCCTTTTGTTTTCTCTTTTAAACTCCCAGTTGGCTTTAAGAGGAAAGAGAAATATGTTCCTGTTCATCCTGCTGATGGTGAGTTAAAGATACATATATTAAATTATTGGGGGCATAGTTAATAATTCTCTGTCTGCTACATCAGTGCTATCCCAAACCTGTAACTGGTGAATGTTCTGTCACCTCTGCTTGCTCTTTACCTTTGGGCAAAGTGAAGGTGTTTGTTAAATATGGCTTGGAGCTCCTCTGATTAGTGACTGTGGAATCATTAGTGCAAGGAAAGGATTTGGGGATGTCAAACACAGCTGGATCAACCCTGTTAACGTGGCTGGAAAACTGGGGGAAAGAGCCTTGGGGAGGAGTGAACTTCATTAGCACTCAAAGGGCAGCAAGAGCTGACTCTGGGTTTCATGGCAGCTCTTTGCAAAGTATGGAAGAATCTGCAGAGCAGGGCAGGGCAGGGCTGGGCAGGGCAGAGCAGGGCAGGGCAGGGCAGAGCAGGGACAGGCAGGGCAGGGCAGGGCAGGGCAGGGCAGAGCAGGGCAGAGCAGGGCAGGGCAGGGCAGGGCAGGGCAGAGCAGGGACAGGCAGGGCAGGGCAGAGCAGGGACAGGCAGGGCAGGGCAGGGCAGGGCAGAGCAGGGCAGGGCAGGGCAGAGCAGGGCAGGGCAGGGCAGGGCAGGGCAGAGCAGGGACAGGCAGGGCAGGGCAGGGCAGGGCAGAGCAGAGCAGAGCAGGGACAGGCAGGGCAGGGCAGGGCAGGGACAGGCAGGGCAGGGCAGGGCAGGGCAGGGACAGGCAGAGCAGGGCAGAGCAGGGCAGGGCAGGGCAGGGCAGGGCAGAGCAGGGCAGGGCAGGGCAGGGCAGGGCAGGGCAGGGACAGGCAGGGCAGGGCAGGGCAGGGCAGGGACAGGCAGGGCAGGGCAGAGCAGGGCAGAGCAGGGCAGGGCAGGGCAGGGCAGGGACAGGCAGAGCAGGGCAGAGCAGGGCAGGGCAGAGCAGGGCAGGGCAGAGCAGGGCAGGGCAGGGCAGGGCAGGGCAGAGCAGGGCAGGGCAGAGCAGGGCAGGGCAGAGCAGGGCAGGGCAGAGCAGAGCAGGGCAGGGCAGAGCAGGGCAGAGCTGCTGTTTGTCTGTGGTTGTGTTGCATGATCTCCTTTTTGGGGATGTATTTTCCGGTGCTGAGTGTCTGAATGTTTGTTGTTTCCCCCACCCCTCTAACAGAGCTAAGGAAGACACTCCAGGACTCCAAGAGGCTGCTGAGGAAGAGGTGAGTGTCCTCAGTGAGGGCCATTGTCACACTTCTGTATTTGCTGGGGACAGGGGATGTCACAACACCTGAACTCCACAGACACGGTTCTCAACTGAGCCTTTTGGGGGCTCTCAGGGGCTTCAGTCCCTGTCGTTAAATAAATCACTTCATGCATCTCATTTTATGGGGTTTCCTTTTTGGGTATTTTATATCTCTCTCCTCTTCATCAACGGTTACAGTAGTTGTGGAGAGAAGGGAAGAGGGGCAGAGAAGGAAAAAGGGGCAAAGGGGGGCAACTGTGTTTACATTAACAATATTTAAACTATTCTTGTGCAAGAATATTCAAGGTCCAGGAGGGACTATATTCACAACTATTTTTTCACACAGTTACACACAATCTTAAGACCTACACACACCATGCAAACTATCCAACCTCACACAGCCATAGCTAATTATTAAGTAACACATATTTCCCAAAATTGCTAGATCTAAAGTCTTAACACAACTTATTTCAACTTTACAAAAGAGCTCCTTTGATGTCACTCTGGAGTTTCTGCAGGTTCATTTCTTGCTTCTGCACCAGCTCAGGGTCTCGAGACCAATTCCATTCTTATCTCAGCAGCTGCACCTGAAAATTTGTCTTTGGTTTGCCAGCCTGAAAATGTATGAACCCTAACAAGGGGAAGCCTCCCAAGCCTGCAAAGCAACACTCCTGGTTTCCAGAGCTGTTGTGAGACTCCCTGTGTGGAGACACCCCAGGACACCTCAGCACTGCCTGTGAGGAGCAGCCTCACCTGGAGATTTTGATTTAAAGGATCTATTTCTTTGTTTTCCTGTTCAGCTCACAAGTGACCTCCTGGCCAAGTGACAGATCTTCATGTCCTGGTGGCTCTGGCTGGGCAGGGTGAGCCATTGGCTCCCTGGCCGGTGTCCATGGCAGAATCCCAGCTGGGAACCTCCAAACATTCCCTGATGGGAATATCCCTGGCCTGTGCAGAACCCTTGGGCCAAAATGTGCCAGTGACTCTGCTGAGAGTTTAATAGTGTGGGCAGTTGTTGCTTTGCATCATTTAATTCCTAGCACAATGTGCTGGTTTAAAGGTGAACTGGCAGGAGAAATGAACCCAACACAAAGAGATTATAAGTCAGAGTTCCAATTTAATAACAATATTACAATGAATGCAATGGCACAAAGAGAAATTGGATTTAATCCCCAAACCCAGCAGTGTAACCCACCCCCAGGGCACAAACACTGGGGGGTTTGGTGGCCCCTGTGCTGAGCCCCACGTGGGTCCCCCGAGGCCAAAGGAAAAGGAGGTGAAAAACCTGTTGGTGCAGATGATGGCACAGTTTGGTGGAGAGTGGTGGGCTCCTCCTGTCCAGGGTCTGCTCCTCCTCTGGATCCAATCAGTGGTCCCAGAATCCCCTGCCCCTCAGGTTTGGGTGGGAGCCCCCAGTGCCTCCCCCAGGGCAGGGAGTTCCACACTGGGGGATCTGACTCTGGGAGTCAGGGGGGATTTTGGACTCGTTGCTGGCCCATGGGCAGAGCTGAGCCCTCAGGTGGGTGTGGAGGTGCCAAGGAGTCCCTGCAGGGCAGTTCTCCCAGCTCCTCTGCCAGGCTTCTTTCCCAGCCAGCTCCCAGCCTGAGGGCTCAGCTGTGCCCTGGGCAGCTGCTGCCAATGGGCCATTGGGAACAGTTCTGGGCAATGGCCCAGAGGGTTTAGAATGCCCAGCTTTGTTCCCACCCACACAGGGATAAACTGGTCCCACCTGCTGAACTGGGACACACAGACACAGAAAACCTGTTCTGGAGGAGCCCCATTCTCTCTTGCCCACAACTCCAGGGCCAAGTGAACTACCACAATGATGGAGTGAGATGGAAGAGAATCAAGGATAGAATAAACAAGACATCTTGTTGTCTGTCAAAACACCTGGATTTTTTTTTCCCTCTAAGGGTTGCAGTATCCAAACCAAAACCCCTGGACAAAGAAGCTGTGTGGCAGCTGCTGCTTCATGCAGACAGGAGAGACTATGAGAAAATCTGCATTAAATATGGAATTGTCGACTTCCGTGGAATGCTGAGGAAGCTGCAGGAGCTGAGGAAGGACACGGAGAGTGAGCAGGATGAGGTAAAATGAGCTCAAACCACCCATTTCTAACGATCTGCAGAGCCTTCAGCAGCTTCTGAAAACAGCCTGAATCTTCCTAAATTGCTCTGTAGATGAAAATCTTAATGGATGGCAGTGATTGATGACAGTCTTTGAAAGAAGTCCCACTTCTTTACTCCTGCAAACGAAAATGCTGATGGCTTTTCTGAAGTTGAATACACAGATTTTAGGAGATACTGACTGTAGGGGGGTTCAGTTGCCTCTTAGGAGAATTTGGACCCTAAATTGAAGAGTTTTATGCCCAACAGTCCAAACTGGCCTTCACACACAGAGACAAGTAGAAATGGATGGAGACTGAGAATGAACAGGAGACAGCACATAAAATGTAACTTATGTACAGGAGGAAACTGTGGAGACTTCCAGATACACCTTCTACACATACACCATTAGAGGTAGCCCTTTATTTGCAGATAAAATGGAGATTTCACATTAATCCAACAGCTCAGGAACTTCTGCCTTGGCAGCTTTGCCATTTACTGTTCTTGGATATTTCTTTGCAGTTAATCCACAGCATCAAAAACTTTGAACACATCAGAGTCAACAAGGAGGGAAATGCCACGTTCAGCCTGGAAATGGAGCTGAAAAATAAAAACAGCAACGTGTACCTGCTCAAGGTGAGGGGGCAGAGGAGCAGTTGAGGGTCTTCTCCAACAAATGCTTCACCTGCTCGGCAGTGCCTGAGAGCAGATAAAGTTGTCTGTCCTTTCCATAATCTCTGTTTGGTCCAGAAGGATTGTTGGTGAGGGGTAACCTTTGGTGGTGAATGGCCCTTGGGATTTGTAGATCCAAGCACAGGGCACACAGTCAGTTACTGAGGTCCTCGTGACTTCAAGAGCTCTCACAGGAAGAGGAAATTCATAGAGTTGGAAGGTACCTTCAAATGGTCACCCAGTGCCACCCCCTGCCATGGTCAGGGGCACTTTCCACTAGCCCAGGTTGCTCCAAGCCCCATCCAGCCTGGCCTTGGACACCTCCAGGGATGGGGCAGCCACAGCTTCTCTGCCCAGCCTGTAAAAAGCTACTTTCTTATCTCCAATCTAAAATGACTCTCTTTCAGTTTAAAACCATCCTAACAGGACAGGAGGTGGACTCGCTGATCTCTGTGGGTCCCTTCCAGCTTGGCATGCCCTCTGACCCAGGTCTCAGCACCAGCTGAGCCTTTGTGAGAACCCTCCTGAGAAACCTCCCTCTCTCCCCAGGACGGCGAGAGGCTCCGGTACGGGACGGGCGATGAGTACAGGAAGCACTCCCTGAGGAGAATTGGGAGGAGGTACCAGTTCATCATCAATGATGTGCAGCCAGAGGATGCAGGCCTGTACCAGGTCAGGGTGGAGGATGTCCCTGTCTTCTCCACTGAACTGGATGCTGAAGGTAAGAGTGGAGTTTGATGCATGTGATGTGCACCTGTAACAAAAGTTCATTTTTTGGCTGGAAAATTTTATCTCAGAACAAGAGCAAAGCTCAGAAGTAACTCCTGACAGCTACAGAGGACTGTTTTGGGGTTGCCAAACAGGAACTCCTCTTATGGCACAGGTGAAAAAGAGCAGGAGGGTGAATATGTGATTTAGGTGCTGCACTTGTAGTCCAAACGACTAAGTCTGGGTTCCAGGACCAGTTTGACTCTGACTTGTGGGTGACTCAACTTACCCGATGCTACAGTTTCCTTCTGTAAGCTCAAAATAAAGATATCACTCAATACAAGGATGGTGCTACAGGAATACCCTGTCCCACAGGGCCCTGTGACACCCACCTTGGAACGTTCCCCTGTCCCACAGGGCCCTGTGACACCCACCTGGGACACTCCCCTGTCCCACAGGGCCCTGTGACACCCACCTGGGACACTCCCCTGTCCCACAGGGCTCTGTGACACCCACCTTGGAACACTCTCCTGTCCCACAGGGCCCTGTGACACCCACCTGGGACACTCCCCTGTCCCACAGGGCCCTGTGACACCCACCTGGAACACTACCCTGTCCCACAAGGCCCTGTGACACCCACCTGGAACACTCCCCTGTCCCACAGGGCCCTGTGACACCCACCTGGAACACTCCCCTGTCCCACAGGGCCCTGTGACACCCACCTTGGAACACTCCCCTGTCCCACAGGGCCCTGTGACACCCACCTTGGAACATTCCCCTGTCCCACAGGGCTCTGTGACACCCACCTGGGACACTCCCCTGTCTGTCACACCCACCTTGGGACACTCCCCTGTCTCACAGGGTTCTCTAACACCCAATATGTAGCCCAAGACTGGAAAAAGACTGGAAACTCAAAACAGGTTTAAACTTAAACTAATATATATTTATACAGAAAGGAGAAAATTAAAAGAAAACTACAGTATAACACACAGTTACACAAGTTAGATATAACAAAAATAACTCCCCACTCCCTATGGAACACAAATCCCACCATTTTAGCTACAAATCACTCCAGAGAACTCAGTCCCCACAGACAGAGCCAAGCAGAGAGAAGGACTAAGACCAAACATTTTACTCCCCCAGGATAACATGGTGGGAAGGGGTGCTGGGCCTGGGCCTCCTGTCCCTCCTGGGACAGCACAGCGTGTCCTGCTGGGCCCACAGCTTGGAGGAACTGCCCGAGCCACTCCCACACTGGCTTTTATGTTTTGAGATGATGTTGGAATATGGTCTGGAATACCCTTGGCCAGCAGTGTCAGCCGGCCCGGCCCAGCCCAGCTCAAGTCAGCTGAGAGTCTCAGGCTCAGTCTGAAATCCAAAGCCTGAATTTAGGCCTACACCCATAACACCCTGCCAGCATGTCCTGGCCACTCTGTGCCCCCACAGCTGTTGCTTTCCCTCCGCAGCCATCCCTGTGCGGTTCCAGCAGCCCATCAGCGACGTGCGCTGCGCCGAGGGCAGCGATGCCGCCTTCCGCTGTGTCCTGCGGGCGCCGTGCCACGATGCCACGTGGCTGCACAGAACCCACGTCCTGGAGGGCAGACAGAGGCACCACATCTCCGTGAGCCCCGACGGGCTCACCCACGAGCTCGTTGTCACCAAAGTGGAGCCCTCCGACAGCGGGATGTACACGCTGGAGACGGGGCACGGCTCCTGCAGCGCCTGGCTCGTCGTGGAGCGTGAGTGGCACTGCTGTCCCCAGGGGGTGGCCCAAGGGGTGGCAGCACAGGGACCGTCCTCTCGCTGCCTGGTGGCTCCAAGAGGTGTTTTCATGCTGAGGAATGAATGGCTGAGCCTCTGGTTTATAAACAGGGACTTTGGACAATGTGTGGTGTGACGGGACAAAGGGCAATGGCTTCCCGCTGCCAGAGAGCAGGGTTAGGTGGGATACTGAGGGGAAATGCTTCCCCGGGAGGGTGGTGAGACCCTGGCACAGGTGCCCAGAGAAGCTGTGGCTGCCCCATCCCTGGAAGTGTCCAAGGCCAGGCTGGATAAACTTGGAGCAACCTGGGCTGGTGGGAGGTATCTCTGTTCATGGCAGGGAGTTGGACTGGATGAGCTTTAAGGTCCCTTCCAACCCAAACCATTTTGTGCCTCTAAATTCTCTTTGGGAAAATGAAGGTCTGGGCAGACTCTCTGTCTGGGCACTCTCTGTCCTCTTCAAAGGAGACCACTTTTTCTCTTTGTAATTAATCCTGACAAATCCTATTGACTTGTTGCTCTACAGCTACCATGAAGTAGCATGTTCTCAGTTACCAAAAACTGCTCCATATCTCTCCATGTGTTTTTGAGGAAGCTGCCAATGGGACCACCAGGCAAGGGGTCAGGGAGCTTCCCACACTGTCAGTTCTGTACTCTCAATTCTACAATGTCCTGATGCTGTGAGAGAACCCAAAAACAGGACTCTGAGCCAAGTTAATGTGGGATAAGATAAAAAGGCACCTTCTTTAATGTCCAGGCTTAGGGCTTTTGGGAATACATCATGACATCTCCGTGCACAGCCCACGAACACTGGATTCCATGGCCTTTATAATATGATCCTTCCAATCATTGCTTTACACATTTCTCAGTCCAGCCCCTGGTTACACCTCCTGAAGATTTGAGTTTGGGGTTACTGGGACCCTCTGTCTTCATCAGTTCTTCTCTTCCTCTGGTTTTTGGAGTTCTTCCAGTGTTCTTAGACTCAAGGTTGTTGGCTTATGTTTGGCCTTGTTCTGCAGGCCTTTCTGATTAGTCCTCAGCTTTTCTGCCTTAAACAGCTAAAAGAATTTGAGCTACTGATCTGTGGCAGGGGTTAGGATATACAAACAATGAACTTAGGCTGTTACAAATATGAACACTACATTTGCTACAGTTACTGTGTTCCTAAAATCTACAAAATGTGAAAATCAAAAAACCAAAAACCCCTTTGGCATCAGTCCAAACCATTCAACACTGTCCTGCCAGATCATATTTCCCTGTCCAAAGTGGAGGTTAAACATGGTAGAAGGAGCTCAGAGGAAACTGGGAGGATGGGAAACATTCCTTTCAGTGCCAGCACATTAACAGTCCCATGGCTCACATTTCTTTGCTTCTGAAAGGTGGTTGCTCAGGTTTCCTTTGCCTTTGGTTTCCTTTGCCTTTGGTTTCCTTTGGGATCCTCTCTGGAACAAAGAGACTGCCCATGGCTTTCACTGAGCTGTTAATGCTCTGATCAGTGATATCCAGCCTGGAAATCAAAGCACTGCTCTCAGAACAGCCTGAATTTGGGATTAATTTGGGAGCTGCTCACAGGTCTGGACTCTTCAGTCCTTGGTACCCCTAGAACAGCTGGATCCAGATGTGCAAGGTGCCCCCACAGCAGTGAGATCTCAGTTCAAGGGAACTGATGGAACTGTGCATGGAATGTTCTGTAACTCCTCCAGGGTTGCAGGGAGAAGGCAGATGGAATTCATGAATCCCAGATGCCTCTAAACCAGACCAGTCATGCTGGAAATTCATTTTCCTGTTATTTTTGTTTCATTTGTTTGTTGTAACAAACACATTTTTACAAAAAAAAAATTGTTTTAACTAAAAATTGTCTCTAATTAACTTTTCATTCTCTGAATGTGACACTGAAAAAAATCAAGATTTGAAATGAATTTAAATTAATTTAAATGTGTTCTCTGTGTGTGTGTGTCCTAAAATGAAATGATAACACGTTTTCTTTGATTGTTGATGCAGAACATTGATTGTCTGTTATATTTTTTTCTGTAAACTATCTCTGCTCCAATCAAACAATGCAACTCCCACACAGATGCCAAAGGGAAGAGGAGACAGGATGAAGAACCTGAAATGGTCGAAAGGGAAACATCTGAGTGGCTGAAAGAAACAATGGCAGACAACGAGAGGGCGAGGAAGCTTCGGCGCCAAGAACGTGCCGGGGATGAAGATCAAACCATGGACACCGGGGTGGGAAAAACTGCCTGGTACAGGAAGGGGCAAGGCAGCAGCCAAGGCAGTGGCCCAGGGAGCAGCCAAGGCCACTCCATGGATACTGGTGATGGGAGCCAAAGATATCTGGGCAAAGAGGGGCTGCGCAAAACCCACCTAAATGGAGGGGTGGGGCCTGGGCAGTTCCCTGGAGCAGGGATAGATGGAGACTCGGTGACAAATGATGGCAGCATCTTTGGATCAAAAGGCCAGAGTGGGTTAAGGCCTGTGCATGGCCAGGACTCTGTGACAGGCAGAGCAGGTCCTGGTGATGGAGTAAGAGGAGCAGGTGAATGGGCTTCTGTGGGTGGCAGAGGTGAGGGGGTGCTGGGTGCTGGTAACACTGACATGGGTGATGGAAAAGGTTTGGGCTCTCAGCATGACAAGGATGGGAATTTTGGTGCTGGCTTTGGGGGTGTTGGGAGATTTGGTGCCACTGATGGAAGTTCTGTGCTAGATGGGCTTGATCCTGGTTCAACCAGAGTGGCAGATGGTGTGGGTGACCTGCACAGCAGGACTGGCCCAGGCACTGGAGTGTGGGGGAGCACTGCAGGTACCGAGATGGCAGGAGGAAGGAGGTACCCCCATGGCAAGGATGGTCATCCAGCTGTGGGTGATATGAATGGAGCAGGTGGAAACAGAGAGGGACAAACAGGCACTCTCTATGGCAAGGGTGGCCTGACACCTCCTGCCAGTGCTCAGTTGGGTCAGGGGGGGAGGTCCAGCTCACTGTATGGCCCAGGTGGCCTTCCAGGTGGAGATGGGGCTATACCTGGTGCAGGTGGGACTTCTATAGGAAAAATGGGAGCCTTGTATGGTCCAGATGGTCAGCCAGTTGGAGCTGCTGGTGGTGGTGCTGATGGTTCAGGTGCAGGGGGATTTGGGGCTCCCTATGGAAAGGATGGTCTCCCAGCTGGAGCTGGTGTTGGTGGAGTTGGTCCAGGGGGTTTGGGATCTCCATATGGAAAGGATGGTCTCCCAGCTGGAGCTGCTGTTGGAGGTGCTGGTGGTGGTGGTGCAGGAGGATTTGGGGCTCCTTATGGAAAGGATGGTCTTCCAGCTGGAGCAGGGGTTGATGGAGCTGGTGCAGGGGGATTTGGGGCTCCTTATGGAAAGGATGGTCTTCCAGCTGGAGCAGGGGCTGATGGAGCTGGTGCAGGGGGATTTGGGGCTCCTTATGGAAAGGATGGTCTTCCAGCTGGAGCAGGGGTTGATGGAGCTGGTGCAAGGGGATTTGGGTCTCCTTATGGAAAGGATGGCCTTCTAGCTGGGGCTGGTCTTGGTGGTGCTGGTGGTGCTGGTGCAGGGCCACTTGGGTATCCATATGGAAAAGATGGTCTTCCATCTGGGTTTGGTGTTGGTGGAGCTGCAGATGGTGGTGCAGGAGGTGTTGGATCTCTGTATGGAAAGGATGGTCTCCTAGCTGGAGATGGTGTTGGTGGAGCTGGTGTAGCTGGTATAGGAGCAGGTGGTTCTCCCTATGGAAAAGATGGTCTTCCAGCTGGAGCTGGTCTTGGTGGAGTTGGTCCAGGGGGATTGGGATCTCCATATGGAAAGGATGGCCTCCCACCTGGAGCAGGTGTTGGTGGGGCTGGTGTAGCTGGTATAGGAGCAGGCAGTTCTCCCTATGGAAAGGATGGTCTTCCAGCTGGAGCTGGTCTTGGTGGTGCTGGTGGTGCTGGTGCAGGGGGATCTGGGTATCCATATGGAAAAGATGGCCTTCCTGCTGGTCTAGGCACTGGTGGAGCTCCAGGTGGCAGTTTTGGAGGTGTTGGATCTCCTTATGGCAAGGATGGTCTCCCAGCTGGAGCAGGTGCTGCTGGTGCAGGGGAACTGGGGGCTTTCTATGGAAAGGATGGTCTCCCAGCTGGAGCTGGTGTTGGAGGTGCTGGTGGTGCTGGTGCTGCTGGTGCAGGGACACTTGGGTATCTGTATGGAAAGGATGGTCTCCCAGCTGGAGCTGGTGTTGAAGGTGCTGGTGGTGCTGGTGGTGCTGGTGCAGGGACACTTGGGTATCTGTATGGAAAGGATGGTCTCCCAGCTGGAGCTGGTGTTGGAGGTGCTGGTGGTGCTGGTGCTGCTGGTGCAGGGACACTTGGGTATCTGTATGGAAAGGATGGTCTCCCAACTGGAGCTGGTGTTGGAGGAGCTGGTGGAGCTGGTGCAGGGGGATTTGAGGCTCCTTATGGAAAGGATGGTGTCCCTACTGGGGTTGGTCTTGGTGGTGTTGGTGGTGCTGGTGCAGGGGGACTTGGATCTCCCTATGGAAAGGATGGTCTTCCAGTTGGAGTAGGTGTTGGTGGGGCTGATGGTTCGGGTGCAGAGGGATTTGGATCTCCATATGGAAAGGATGGTCTCCAAGCTGGATCAGGTGTTGGTGGGGCTGGTGCAGTGGGATTTGGATCTCCATATGGAAAGGATGGTGTCCCAGCTGGGGCTGGTCTTGGTGGAGCTGGTGCAGGGGCATTTGGATCTCCATATGGAAAGGATGGTGTCCCAGCTGGATCAGGCGTTGGTGGGGCTGGTGGTGCAGGGGGAGTTGGGTCTCCCTATGGAAAGGATGGTCTCCCAGTTGGAGCAGGTGTTGGTGGTGCAGGAGGAGTTGGTTCTCACTATGGAAAGGATGGTCTCCCAGCTGGAGCAGCTGCTTGTGGGGCTGGTGTAGCTGGTGCAGGAGGAGTTTGTTCTCCCTATGGAATGGATGGTCTCCCAGCTGGGGTTGGTACTGGTGGTGCTGCTGTTACTGGTGGTGCAGGGGGAGTTGGGTCTCCCTATGGAAAGGATGGTCTCCCATCTGGGGCTGGGGCTGGAGCTGGTATTGCTGGTGCTGCAGGAGGAGTTGGATCTCCCTATGGAAAGGATGGTCTCCCAGCTGGAGCAGGTGTTGGTGGAGCTGGTGATGGTGCTGGTGGTGCAGCAGGAATTGGTTCTCCTTTTGGAAAGGATGGTTTCCCAGCTGGGACTGGAGCTGGTGTTGGTGGGACTGGTATTGGTGGGGCTGGTGGTGCAGGAGGAGTTGGTTCTCCCTATGGAAAAGATGGTCTCCCAGCTGGAGCAGGTGTTGGTGGGGCTGGTGTGGCTGATGCAGGAGTTGGGTCTCCCTATGGAAAGGATGGTCTCCCAGCTGGAGAAGGGGCTGGTGGGGTTGGTGTAGCTGGAGCAGGAGGGGTCGGATCTCCATATGGAAAGGATGGTCTCCCAGCTGGAGCAGGGGTTGGTGGGGTTGGTGTAGCTGGAGCAGGAGGAGTTGGATCTCCATATGGAAAGGATGGTCTCCCAGCTGGAGCAGGGGTTGGTGGGGCTGGTGTAGCTGGAGCAGGAGTTGGGTCTCCCTATGGAAAGGATGGTCTCCCAGCTGGGGCTGGGGAAGGAGCTGCTCATTTCCCTTTTGGAGGTGAGGGAGCGATGGGATCTCAGCATGGCAGGGACAGGGTGCTGAGCAGAGCTCCAGGATATCCAGGTGGAGCAGGAGGAGAGGGTTTTTCCATGGAAGGTGGGGGTGTTGGTGGCTCTGCAGGGTGGGGTGCTGGGTCTCCCTATGGCAAGGACATGGGATCAGCTGGAGCCAGGGCTGGTGTGGGTGGTGCTGGGAGATGGGGAGGAGATGAAAGGGATTCATTCCTTGGGAAAGGAGGTGGGGAAGGTGCTGCTGGGCCAGGTGGGGAATATGGAAAGGGCACTGCCAGTGATGTCAGAGGATCAGGGAACAAAGGTTCAGCTGGTGAGAGAGGGTCACTGGCAGGTCACGGAGATGCCAGGGGTGAGGGCAGGGATTTGGGACAACTGGGCTCCCTTTATGGCAAAACCTCTGCCTGGGGAGGGGCAGGGAGTAAATCCCATGATAGACCTGTTGATGGGACTAGCTCAGGGGGCTTTGGTCAAGGCACATCGAGTTCTGGCCAGATGTCAGGTCTTTTTGGTGAACTTCCTCCAACAAACCAGAGAAAGGAGGAGCCTGACTTGGATGTGAAGGCAAAGGATCTCGTGACCAAAACAGAAAGTGCAGGCCAGAAAAGACGCTCCTGCCTGGATGATCTCAAAGGTGAGTGGCTCCAGGAACATCATCATCATATTTCTTTGACACTGTTACAGTTTAAAACTTGTTGCTTCACTTTATTTTTCTACCATCAAGAATTGTGATTTTCCAAGTTCTGGGAACAATTTTTTCTTCTGTTTGATTAATATGTACATTGGGCCTAAAGTGATGATATAATGTAAAGAGCTCTCTTCCCTTGGAACATCATGATTAGGTGAGAGGGGACTAATGTGCTGTTTGAGTAGGGTCTGTGGCTCCACTAGCAAAATGCTGATGTGAAAATTGTGGAAATGAGAAACTTCAAATGTACAACCAAAGGGGAATATTCACCTGATGGGATGGAGGACAGGTCAGGGATTATCAAGGCAACAAAACACAGACATAAGTAAGGAAGTGAAATCATCAAAACTGGAGTTCACGGGGAAGGAGTGGGGTGTTTGTTGGAGAGGGGATGAGGATGCTAATGGAGAAGACCTTGGGAAGGGAAAGAGGAATACAGGGCTGGAGAACAGTGTTCCTGGGGCTGTGCAGGGGGATGTGGTTGGGCAGTCTGGTCAATGCAGAGGAAGAGGAGGATGAAGCAGCATATCCACACACTGGAACAGCCTGGTTTTCCCCACTGGCTGTAGAGGGAGCCAAGACAATCAGCACAGACATCAAGCAGCAGATCTGTAGCTGGATAATGTGATTTGTGAGGAACCCATTGCCCAGGAGGAAGATGTCCCATGTCCCATGTCCCATGCCCAGATTAGTTGGCAGCGAGTGTGCCCAGCTGGCCACAGGATTGGGGCACAAAAGCCTGTCACCACCACAGGATACACACTTTAAAAAGCTCTCTTTTCTCTTCACATGCACACCCACTTCCATGTTCTCCCCACTTCTCTCTGTGACCTCCAGTCCCACGCTGTTACCTCAACAAGCAGCTGGCCACAGTCAGGGTGGTGAAGGGGGAACCAGCTGAGCTGTCCTGCACTGTCAGCAAAGATGATGTGACAGGAACCTGGTTCAAGGATGGACTGAAGGTGGGGGTCCTTTCACTCACTGTTTCCTTGGGTTGGAAATGCTCTGCTCTCTGTCTCTAAGCTTCATGTCCTTCCCTCTGCCAGTCCTCTGCATTCTGAGTGTGACCCTGAAAGGATTCATAGAATCCCAGAGTCCCAGAATGGGTTGGGCTGGAAGGGACCTTAAAGACCACCTTGTTTCACTCTTCTGCCATGGGCAGGACACTTCCCACTATTCCAGGTTGCTCCAAGCCCTGTCCAACCTGGCTTTGGACACTCCCAGGGTTGGGGCATCTATTTCTTGATGGAAACCCAGCAAGATCTCTCCCCCTTCCTGCTGCAAGACATCCCATTCTTGCTGACAACAGGCAGCTTTGTGTTTCCATTATTTTTCATGGAGGGAGATGATGTGGTCCCTTCTTTCCCATACAAGCCTTTTTCTTTTCCTTGGTGAATGAGAGAAAAATGCCAAAAGCAAGGGAAAAACCTTCAAGGGATCCTCCAGGCTGCAAGATGTGAAGAGTGTTCATTCAGATTAGTGCTTAAGGACAAGCACAGACATCACAGAGAATTACAGGGTTGTTTAGGTTGGAAAAGACCTCTAAGGTCATCCACTCCAGCCTCAGACCCATCACCACCACCACATTCACCACCAAACTGTGTCCTGAAGTGCCACATCCACAGGCCTTGATGGTGACTCCTGGCAGCCTGTTCCAAAGTTACAACCCTTCCCTTGAAGAAATTTTCCTTAATAACCAACCTAAACCTCTCCTGGCCCAACCTGAGGCTGTTTCTTCTTGTCCTGTCCCTTGTTTCCTGGGAACAGAGACCAACCCCCACCTGGTTATTCCATTGTCTACATCCTTTGGGAGATATTCTGTGTTCCAAAAGAACCCTGAAGAGTATTCCAGTTGTGGGGTCCAGTTGATACTGTCTGAGGTGTCCTATTCAAACACTGATCAAAGGTTTTGCCATTAGGAACAGAAAGAGAGCTTGGAGGTTGCACTAACATGTATTTTCCTGGACTTTGGGGGGGAATTGTTAATGATGCTTAAGTTAGTTTCAGTTTGAATTGCTTTTTTCCTCCTTTTTTTATTTAAAGAATGAGTCTCTGTCCTTTACCTTGCAGCTGACCAGCATGGAAGGAGTGGTGTTTGAGAAGAAAGGTCTAGTCCACAAACTAATGATTAACAAAGCCCAAGATATTCATGCTGGGAAATACAGGTTTGAAGGTGGAGATGTAAAAACTGAAGCTTCAATTTTTGTGGAAGGTGAGTCTGTTCAATCCACCAGCTCAGCACCTGAGCCTTGAGGGGCTTTAAAAGGGATGTGTTTTATCAGAGACCAACAGTGGGTTCTTGAGATAACTTCATTATATAGAATTGCAAGATAAATGGGAGATGGTTTTGTACAAGTGGGTGCATTTTGTATTTACTAATTTAAGCAGGGAACCTTCCCACAGAGTAACTATTAGAGATTTTGGGGTGCACAGAACACTTTATCAGAGCAGATTCTTCCTCCTTGTGCTTAGTGAGTTGCTAAGGAGAACCTTTCTCCAGGGGAAGGACAGTGTGACACCACAAAACCTTGTGATAATTATTTTGTGACACTCTGAGCATGAAACTGGTGAAGGTCCAAGTGTTGTGAAGCCCTAAGTATGAACTAGTGAAGGTCCAAGTGTTGTGAAGCTCTGAACATGAAACTGGTGAAGGTCCAAGTGTTGTGACACTCAGAGTGTTGCCACCAGGCCTTCCCCCCAAGGTGAGCCTTGTCCTCTCTGAATTGTGGGTTTTAATGACCTTGTATCCCCTTGATTAGACCCTCCACAGGTTGACAAGATGCTCCTCAAGAACCTGACCCGTGTCCCCACGGTGGCCAGGGCGGGGCAGGGGGTGAAGCTGAGGATCCCCTTCGAGGGTCGCCTGCCCATCAGGGCCACGTGGCTCAAGGACAGCATGGAGCTGGCAGATGACAGCAGGATCCGTGTGGACAAAACTGACACCTTCACCATGCTGTCCATCCCCAGCTGCCAGAGGAAGGATGGTGGGGACTACAAGGTCAGGCTGAAGAACGACAGTGGCGTCCTGGAGATCAACTTGAAGCTTGTGGTGATGGGTAAGGGCTCCACAAAGCCACTGTGTGGGGAACTCATTGAGGCTGCTGACCATCCTGTTTGGAGATATTGGGCATTCCCAGAGGAGCTGCACTGTGGAGTTTGCCTCTACAAAAGGGGTGTGAGGTTTAGCTGGCAAGATGCCAACTGCCCAACACAGACAGAAAGAGTCCACCCTCACCAAGGGAAGAGGAGGGAGGAAAAAACCCCCAAACCCGAAATAGCAAGGCTCTTATCTTATACAAAAGAAGGACAATTAAAACAGAATATGATATAATACATATATATTACACAAATGTGAGAAAAAAACAAACTAACAGCAATAACTACTGAGTCACCCAACCAAATAACAGATTCCAACCACCCAAACCCCACAAATCCTCCCAAAAACTCTTCCAGAGAAACCGCCCAGCAAGAGAGGAGAAAAATTAACAAGAAAATGTTCCCCACTCTGGATAACAGAGCAGGGATGGCAGCAAGGCCTGATCTGGGCAGGGCAGGGCAGGGCAGGGCAGGGCGGCCTCAGGGGCTGAGGCAAAGACCAAAGGAGAGAAAAGCTCCACCTCCCTCTCCTTTTATACCTCTTGATGATGTCAGAGGATATGAAATATCTCTTTAGTTGCTTAACCAGGTGATGCTCATCCCTTCTGATCTCTGTCACATCCTCTGGGCCTGCTGAACTGAGGCCTGGCTGAAACTAAAGCCAAAACTACCACAAAAGGTTTCTTGCAACAGTCAAAAAATGAACTTCATTTGGAGGGAAGAAGAAAGACAATTTATTGTAAAAACTTTCAGTTAATATAGGGTTAGTATAATTAAGAGGCTGGGTTATTTTAAACATGGGAGGGTTCATGCTAACTAAGGGATTCCTGTTTGTTTATCCTGAGAAGAGCAGATACCCAGAGCTAAGCCATTATTCATGAACACAAGGCAGAAGGGGACAATGAATGATTTGCTACAGAGCAAGGAACACACAGGAACTACATTTCTTTTTCAAATGCAAAAGATAAGCCATGTCTGCAAACTGGATTAAGTCTTATCATCTGGGGAGGCTTCTTGGGTCTTGGTGTTTTTCAGTTTTGTATTTCAGCAGCTTCTGATGAGCTTCCTGCCCTTTAGAACAAGGGTACACGAGTCTAGTGTGGTTTTTCACAGCCTCAGTGCTGAGTTTTGGGTGTTGTGAGGCTGTGGGAGGTGGGACTGTGCACCACATGCACATCTGAAATGCCCAGTTCAGCCCTACCATAAATGTTTGGGCCCTTTTGGGAGACCAGAAATTATGTTCCTTCTGTATTATCCAGCTGAACTGGTGCAATTCCTATGGGAAGAGTTGGCCCAGGGAGAGCAGGGTCCTGGCTCCCACTTCATCATAGAGGAGTGGAAATTTGGAGAGGGCAGTTCAAGTGCTCAACCCTTGTTCTTCAACTGTGCCTGTACCCCACCAGGAACAGGCTGGTGAGCAAGGGACAGTGTCTGCTCCAAATCCAGGAGCACATCTGGCTCTGCAGCCAACCCATCACCTCTCTGTCCATCTTCCCAGACAAGCCACAGCCACCGTCAGGACCCCTCAAAGTCATCGAGAGCTCCACAAACAGCATCACCATCCAGTGGCAGCCCCCGAAGGACGACGGGGGCAAACCGGTGCAAAGGTACATTGTGGAGAGGCAGCAAGTGGGAAAGAAGGAGTGGGAAACCCTGGGAGAAACCCCTAGGAGCTGCACCACCTTTACAACTAACAAAGTGGAAGAAGACATGAGCTACTACTTCAGGGTGAGAGCCAGGAATGCGGAGGGAACAAGCGACGCGCTGGAATCGGGAGAGGTGAAGGCTCTTGGTAAAGGTGAGCAGAACTTCACCCAATCCAAAACTGTCATTGGGAAATTCATTATCAAGCTGATGTGGAAGAAAACTTGTGGATGTTTTGGATGTGGCTGTGGAATCTTCACTCAAATCTGTGGGGGTGGCACAGCAGGACCAGCAGTGCGTTGTAGGCTCTGGTGATGCTGAGGTGGAGTTGCCTTCTTGGCTGTGCTCCATCCTGAACTGGAAAGCAAGTTCCAGAGGGGAAGTGGAAAATGCATCCAGATCAAAGGCAATTTTTCCTGGTGTGGCTTCAGAGGGAACGTGTGAGGCCTTTTCTTGTCTCCACAGGCAAAGCAGTGTCTCTGCAGGTTCCATATTTTTCAGTGTGGCCACTCCATTGCTCTGATTTCCACACAACTGAACACATTCTCTGTCCTTCAAGGAATTTAAATACCAGAACAGTTTTTCCATGGGCACAAATGAAGTACTAGAGAGAGAGCAACACCACATTCTAGTTCTCTCCATGTTCTTGTTCCCATGGTTATGGAGTTTGAAAGCTTTAGCAGAGGGCTGAGAAAATCCATTCTGGTACCAGTTTCTGCCATTAAAAGCAGGAGTGATGCTGACCCTTCTCACCAGGTAACAATGACACACCTCACTCCACTGGCTGAGAGTGGAATTGTCAGTCCTGATGAGAGCAGGTCATTTTTGAAATAAAAATTCAGGAACAAGGTCCACTCTGGATCCAGTTTGTGTGTGGAACAGAATTCCAAGCTCCAGGTCCCAGGCAGGTTTTCCAAGCACATCCATGTAAATACCTTGGGTAAAGCAGAAGAAGAAATGACACAGAACATTATCTTATCTTGCAATAAAAATGTACTGGCTAATAATGGAACCCTAATCTCTTCCCAGCTACCCCTGGCTCCCCAGAGCCCCCTGAGGTCATCAGTGCCAGCAGGGACAGCGTCACAATATCCTGGAAGCCACCTCGTAAGACTGGCACTTCCCAAATTGTGGGATACATCATCCAGAAACGCAAGAAGGGCACCATGACCTGGCTGCCAGTCACCAGTGGGCCTGTAAAAGGTGGGTATCCTGAATCCTGGAACAGGCTGAAAGACTCAGAATCATTGAATCATGGAATCATAGAATCATCTGGGTTGGAAGAGACCTCTGAGACCATCAAGTCCAACCCTTGATCCAACCCCATTGTGATCACCAGATCATGGCACTCAGTGCCACATCCAGTCTCACCTTAAAAACCTCCAGGGATGGGGTGCTGTGTCCAGCTCTGCATCTCCCAGTTCAAGAAGACACTGAGGGGCTGGAGCATGTCCAGAGAAGGGAACAGAGCTGGGAAGGGTCTGGAGCAGCAGGAGGGGCTGAGGGAGCTGGGGGGGCTCAGCTGGAGAAAAGGAGGCTCAGGGGGGACCTTCTTCCTCTCCAGGAGTCCCTGCCAGGAGGGCCGGGGTGGGGGGTCGGGCTCTGCTCCAGGAACAGGGACAGGAGGAGGGAACGGCCTCAGGCTGGGCCAGGGCAGGGACAGGTTGGACATCAGGAGGAATTTCCTCATGAAATGAGTGGTCACGCACTGGAAGGGGCTGCCCAGGGAGGTTTGGAGTCCCCACACCTGGAGGTGCCCAAGGAATGCCTGAACGTGGCACTCAGTGCTCTGGGCTGGGGGACAAGGTGGGGTTTGGGCACAGGTTGGACTCCGTGGCCTTGCAGGTCTTTTCCAACCCTAATGATTCCAAGATCCTGTGATTCAAGTGCTGTTTGCCTCCAAAGGGAACACGATGAACACATCCCAGGAGCACACATGCACTGGGAGAGGGAAGAGCAGGGAAATCAATGTCTCCTGAGAATCACTCAGTCCATAAATCTCCCTGGGGGAAGGCTGTTGTCTCCCCTCTCCTGCTGGGCAGCAGCTCAGCTGTGCCAACACTCTCCTCTCCTTTCCTTTGTGCAGACAAGAAGCTGAAGGTGCCCAGCCTGAAGAAGGGGGTGCAGTACGAGTTCCGGGTGGCCGCTGTCAACGCTGCTGGCACAGGGGACAGCAGTGCCCCCTCCCAGCCTGTCTCTGCATGGGATCCCACCAGTAAGTGCCCTGCCCTGTTAGGGTTCATACATTTTCAGGCTGGCAAACCAAAGACAAATTTGCAGGTGAAGCTGCCGAGATAAGAATGGAATTGGTCTCGAGACCTTGAGCTGGTGCAGAAGCGAGAAATGAACCTGCAGAAACTCCACAGAGTAACGTTAATGGAGCTCCTTTATAAAGTTAAAATAAGTTGCATTAAGACTGTTTAGATCTAGCAATTTTTAGGAGATATATATTACTTAATAATTAGCTATGGCTGTGTGATGTTGGATAGTTTGCATGGTGTGGGGGGGTTTTAAGGTTGTGTGTAACTGTGTGAAAAAATAGTTGTGAATATGGTCCCTCCTGGACCTTGAATATTCTTGCACAAGAATAGTTTAAATATGGTTAATGTAAACACAGTTGCACCTTCTTCCTTCTTCTGCTCCTCTTCCCTTCTCTCCACAACTACCCAGTAACTGTAACCCTTGATGAAGAGGAGAGAAATAAAATACCCAAAAAGGAAACCCCATAAAATGAGATCAGTCAAGTGATTTATTTAACGACAGGGGCTGAAGCCCCTGAGAGCCCCTCAAAGGCTCAGTTGAGAACTGTGTCTGGAGATCAGGTGTCGTGACACTGCCCTGCTGACCCTGGGGGAGCTGAACACACCCTGGGGGTGTCAGTGGAGAGGGGATGGTCTTAAACACTCCTGAAATGTGTGTGAACACAAAGATCGAATAACTGGGGGATGTTTCATGGCTGAGAATCAGCTCGAGGAAGGGATGGAAGGATTTCCCATGGGGTGTCCAAGGGAAGGTGTGGCAGATTCCCTGGGTGGGGTTATGTGCAGTGTGGAGGTCTCCAGAGGGGATGCAGACCATGCTGGAGGTGGTGAGGGTTGTCCTGCAGGGCTGGATGGAGCAGGGACCTGAATTCAGCTCTGAAGAACCGGGACAAGGTGTGGGCAGGACAGCAGGGTGGATATCCAGTGTGCTCCAAGAATGTTGGGGAATCGCAGGAAGTGATTGAGTGGACAGAAATCTTAGAAAAAATAGTTTAAATTAATTTTTTTCCCTTCTCAGAATCTCCAGGTCAAGTGCAGGACCTCAAAGTGAGCAGCTGCAACAGCACCAGCATCACCCTGACGTGGAGCAGACCTGAAGTCAAGGATGGGAACGATGTGAAGGGCTATGAGGTGGAGATGAGGCTTCCCCAGAGCCCCACCTGGAGCAGGTGCCTCACCCTGCCCGCAGAGGCCACCACCTGCACCCTCAAGGGTCTCCAGGCCAAGGAGAAGTATCTCCTCCGTGTGAGGGCCATCAATGACAGCGGGCCAGGAGAAGCCACAGAGCTGGAGGCCCTCCTGGAGGCGGCTGCCCCCGTGGGTGAGTCAGTGGACAGGGAATGGGAGCAGCAGCTCTCGGGGTCGATGGGATGAGCTTCTTCCACATCCCACAGACACGAAGGGATGAGCATCCCTTTCCCCTCTGCACCTCCCCAGGAAATTCTGGATATTTCACTGGTGTTAGATGGTCATTCAGCCCGTGCTGGAGAGCCACCAGCAGAAAAGAAGTCCCAAAACTGTTATTTTCTCCCTGGATTTTCGCCCCTTTTGGAGAGCTCTGTCACAGCCACGAGGCAGGAACCCAACATCCCTTATCCCAACACACCCCTTCCAGTCAAAAACAGTTTTCAGTCTATTTTTACACAGTCCTCTGGAACTAAACATTGTATTTCATCCTCTTAAATTATCATTTTTTGCGTTGGTTTTTGGATACTTTATTTTATTTAATTGCCTAGTTTGGAAGTTTTCACCACTTCCACTTTTCCACTTTGTTCACAAGCTGAAGCTCTGCCTTCTTTCCTGCTGTTTGGGAATGGTGCAGAATTACAGAAGGAAGAGAGAATTCTGTGAGGACCTACAGGAAAATATCTCCCATTGATGGAGACTCCCTTTATAATTGATCAGTAAACAGATAAAATAAGTCTATGTGGGAAGGAGTTTTTTCAGTTTTATACTGGAAACAATAATTTAGCCCCACTGTGCTGGGCATTTTTAGAAAAACACTAAATATAATACTATATTATATTGATTAAAAACCAGAAAGATTTTGAATGCTAGAAGAATATTATTTTAAATAAACTTATAAAATTATATAATATACATAGTTATATATATAATATAATATATATTGTATATAGTATAATATATTATATATAGTATATATATAATAATATATAATATAATATATAATATAATATATATAATATAATATATAATATAATATATAATATAATATATAATATATAATATAATATATAATATATTATAGTATAATATATTATATATAATATATATTATATATTATTATATAATTGTATTCTATATTATAATATATATTATAAACTATATATATAAACTATATATATTATAAACTATATGATATATAATATATATAAACTATATAATATATATATTATATATTATATAGTTATTTATAATATATAACTATAACTATATAACTATATAACTATAACTATATAACTATATATTATATATATAATTACATAAAATTATTTAAATAAAGGCTGGTTTCCTGTGGGTATATTTTATAAGTGTCCCTTGGAGTTCCCTTTTCCCCAGGTGTTACTAAACCCAAAATGTCACCCCTGGGTTTGGGTGAAGGGTGTGAAAGAGCCAATTTCTCTGTGATTGGGACATCACGTGAGCACAGTGACTGTATTTGTACCTCATTTCTCCTTGTTTAGTCATTGTACTCAATAGTAATGGAATTTGAAAGGTGTAAAGTCTTGGAGTGGGTCAGGAGCTCCTTCCCAGCTCCAGCCCTTTCTGGAGAAGGCACTGGGGTATCCACCACGTGGGACTGTCACCAGTGACAGTGAATGTACAATTATTTATGCCATCCCTGTCTTTTCCAGTTCCTCCCAGGTTATTAATTGATGACACAGTGAAAAACCTCCTGGTTCTAAGAGCAGGAAACCCCCTCCGGGTGAATATTCCCTTTGAGGTGAGTGTTCCAGGGGTTGGTGGAATCCCCTGTCTGGTTTTATGCTCTAAGTCAGCAGCAGACTTGAAAACTGAGCTCCTGTTTTCATGTCCTGGAATTTACTTTACAACCACTTTGGTCTGTGTGCACTTCCTGGGCGAGGAGAACACGGGCAGGAATTCAGCTGGCACCGTTGGCATCAGTGTTTGAGGGGATTAAAGTCATCCATTGACTCTGGCAAAGCCATCCATCCAACCCCAGCAGTGTGAGCATCATCTCCACTGCTCTGTCAGGCTTAAAAGTCACTGATTTCCCTCAAGAGCCTCTCCCTGACTGTCTCACCAAGCAGCAGAACTGTGGCTTGAGAAACAGGCACTGACAGAAATCCTGAGGGCTTTGGAATCAGCTGGGAACAACCAAGGGGTTTTTAGTCACTGAAAGGGTGGTCAGACATTGGAAGGGGCTGCCCAGGGAGGTTTGGAGTCCCCACCCCTGGAGGTGTCCAAGGAATGACTGGATGTGTCACTCAGGGCTCTGGACTGAGGCACAAATCCTCAGCCAGAGGGGTCTGAAAGGCACAAATTCTCACTCAGAGGGGTTTGGAAGGCACAAATTCTCACACAGAGGGGTTTGGAAGGCACAAATTCTCACATGGAGAGGTTTGAAAGGCACAAGGTGGGGTTTAGTCACAGGGTGGATTTGATGATCTTGGAGGTCTTTCCAACCTCCTGTGACTCTGTAAAGTTTGGGGTGTCAGGAGGAGGGTGATGAAGGCAAAGTGGGATATTTGCTGACCTTTCTCCTTGTTTCTGGGAAAATGAAGGCCAAAGATGGCACGAGGGAAATAAAGACCTTGAGGATGTTTTTTCTTTTCAAACTGAGCAGACCTTTTTTAAATAGTTGAAAATATTAATTCCTGGTGTCATCTGCTCTCGGTGCAGAATACTTTGGCTGACATTGGACTTACTCTATGCATAGCCTGGTTAAGCCTTATTGAACACCTTACTGCAAAAACATCCTTAAAAGACACTGGGAAAGAAAACAAAGAACCTCCAGAGCACATGAGGGCTCTTAGATCCACCTTAGACCTGTATTTTTAAATATGTGTTGAGTAGATCCAGGTTTGGGATGAGGCAACGAAACTACAGATGTAAAGACATGATGTGGAGGTGAAACAAGGTGGGCTGTGACTCCTGTTGTTCTTCCCAGGGATCTCCAGCCCCTGTGGTGGTCTGGCTGAAGGATGGGCTTCCCCTTCCCAGTGGAACCACCATAAAAACCGAGGGGGGAACCACCCAGCTGCTGATTGGCATGGCCGAGCTTGCCCACAGTGGCACCTACAGTGTGGAGCTCCACAATGGGCTGAGCAAGGGGGAGACCTTCAGCTTCCAGGTCCAAATTACAGGTAACTCACTCCCACCTGTAGGTACCAGCAGCTCCCAGGGTCAGTCCAGGCTGGGGGATGAGGGGATTGAGAGCAGCCCTCAGGGGAAGGACTTGGGGGTGTTGGTGGGGGAGAGGCTGGACATGCTCTGGCCATGGGTGCTGGGCTGGTCCCACAGTGTGGGCAGCAGGGCAGGGGGGGATTCTGCCACTCTGCCCCACTCAGGTGAGACCCCCCCTGCCTCCAGCCCTGGGGCACCAACATCAGAAAGATGTGGAGTTGCTGGAGCAAGTACAGAGGAGGCCACAGAGATGCTCCAAGGGCTGGGGCCCCTGTGCTCTGGAGCCAGGCTGGGAGAGCTGGGGCAGATCACCTGGAGAAGAGAAGAGCCCAGGGAGACCTGAGAGCCCCTTCCAGTGCCTAAAGTGGCTCCAGAAGAGCTGGAGAGGGACATGTGACAAGGGATGGAGCGACAGAACACAGGGAAAGGCTTCAAACTGACAGGGGGCAGGGTTAGATGGGTTATTGGGAAGGAATTCTTCTCTGTGAGGTGGGCAGGCCCTGACACAGGTTGCTCAGAGAAGCTGTGGCTGCCCCATCCCTGGAAGTGTCCAAGGGCGGGTTGGACAGGGCTTGGAGCAACCTGGGCTCGTGGGAGGTGTCCCTGCCCATGGCAGGGGGTGGACTGGATGAGCTTTAAGGTCCTTCCAACCCAAACCAGTCTTGGATTCTGTGATTTTCTGTGAACAGGCAGCAGGCAGCAAGCTGAGGTTGGCAGGGAGAGCTCTGCTGCAGTTTGGCCCTTCAGGCAGAGAGAGAACCAGGGCACAATTTTCTCTGGGATTCAGTCTGGACACTTTGTGCAGGACAGAGCTGATTAAAACTGTACTTCCAGAGTGACCCTACTGAGATGGGCCAGGCCAGGTCCCACAGGGGGACAGTGTAAACCCCAGGAGCAGTTCCTGCTCTGGAAGAGCCTGAGGGGTCACTGAGGAGACTGAGACACCGAGCCACAGCTCCAGCTGCATTCTGAGCTCTGTCCCCAAGAGGGAAACACTTCAGCTGTACCACCCCCTTCTCCTTCCCACAAGAAGGGCAGGGACCAGCAATGCAGATGTTCTGCAGCAGCAGCTCAGGTCACAGCAAAGGAGTTTGTGTTGCTGGAGAAGGAACCAAAGTTTGACCCTTCCCATGTCCAGAGTGTTTCCTGAGCCCGTGTGGAGCAGCGTCCAGGGGTTTAAGGTTCTGCACTGTGCCACTGTCCCTCCATGGGTGACATTGTTTGTCCTCACCTCCCAGATGTCCCACAGCCTCCTGGGCCACTTCAGCTGGAGGAGAACGTGCCCAACACAGTGACAGTGGCCTGGGAACCATCAGCATCTGAGAAGTGGGAGAAGAACCTGCACTACACCGTCCTGAAACGGGAGTCCCCCAAGGGCCTGTGGGGCGTGGTGGGGGACCTGATCTACAACAACAAGTTCACATTCACCACCGTGGTCCCAGGCAGGGATTACTTCTTCAGGGTGGTGGCAAAGAACAGCCTGGGGGCCAGTGCTCCCTCAGAAACTCTGCAGCCCTGGAGGATCCGAAAAACAAAGGGTGAAGCAGCTTTTGCAAAGTGTTTCTGTGTGTTGCTTTTGTTGTCTCTAACACCTTGTCCTGGAGTGGGTCTCTGCCCCAGGAATTGTTCAGTTCTGGGCCCCTCAGTTCAGGAAAGAGATTGAGGGGCTGGAGCAGGGCCAGAGAAGAGCAACAAGGCTGGAGAAGGGACTGGAGCACAAGTGCTGTGGGGAGAGGCTGAGGGAGCTGGGGGTGTTCAGCCTGGAGAAGAGGAGGCTCAGAGGTGACCTTGTCACTCTAAAACTCCCTGTAAGGAGTTTGTAGCCAGGTGGGGGTTGGTCCCTTCTCACAGGCAGTAGAACAAGAGGGCTTAGCTTGAGCTCTGCCAGGGGAGGTTTAGGTTGGGTATCAGAAGGAAATTCTTTGCAGAGAGAGTGCTCAGGGATTGGCATGGGCTGCCCAGAGAGGGGGTGGATTCCCCATCCCTGGAGGTTTTTAAGATGAGACTGGATGTGGCACTGAGTGTCATGATCTGGTGACCACAGCAGGATTGGATCAAGGGTTGGACTTGATGATCTCAGAGGTCTCTTCCAACACAGTTCATTCCATGATTCTGTGAACATTGAGCTGCCCAGAGCAGGAATGCACAGAGACGCTCTGACGAATTCCAGCTGGGCAGGAAAGGGTTGTCCTTTCTGCAGAAATCCTTCATTCCCAGCCCTTGTGTGGTGCAATTTGCCCCAAAATGAATTCCCAGCAAAATCTAAAGCTTAAGTTTTGCAGAAACCAAAGTTTCTGCCTTCAAAGCTAAATTCTAGGGGCTCTGGGAAGCAGCCCAGGGTGCAATCTGAGCATGCACAGGATCTCTGGCAGAGCAGAATTCCAGACCCTGCACCCCCAAGTGTCTGACTGCAAACCAGTCCTGCAAACCCTGCCTGGGAGCTGCATCTGAGGGGGTGTGGTTTGTTTTTTTCCAGCTGAATTCCGAGTCAGAGCCCAGAAATACAGAGGAGTGAATCCAAACCAGCCCCCGAGATTCCTCGTCCCGCTGAGGCCCCACGTGGTGGTGACAGGCAGTGAGTGTCGCATGAGCTGTGCAGTCGGGGGCCACCCCCCCCCAAAAATCACCTGGTACAAGGACAGCAGAGACCTCTCCAAAGATCCCAGCTACTTCTGCACCAACGACTTTGGGGTCTGCTCCCTGGTCATCCTGGGGGTCACCAAGCAGGATGCAGGGGAGTATATGGTGGAAGCTACCAATGAAGTGGGGAGTGTCTTCAGCAGAGCCTTCCTGGCCATCAAAGGTGAGCTCTGCAGTGCCCTTCCTTCCCTGGGCATGCCAAGGTGTGCCACTGCTGCCAAGTGCCTCAACAATGGTCCCCATGCAGCCCCACCTGGCCAAGGCAGTGATGTTTGGGCTGCTTTATGGAACTCCTAATTACCTTCCTGGTGATCAATATGGGAGAGAACTAGGAATTGAATTGTAGATGTGAGAAAAACACTTGATTTCTACAGGAGGCCAAAGGTTTGGTCTGACCTTGAGCAAATCTTTTAGGCAGAACAATCCCATGTTCATTGGGTAAGACCATCCCTTGGTCAGATTTATCTCCAGGGCAGCAGCTTCAGGAAAAAGACCCTTCAGATGTGCAAGGGGTGGAGAAGGAGAGAAGGAACAGCTGAGCTTTGGTGGCCAAAGACAAGGGAGGGGAGGAAAGAGAGGGACGTGGTCAGAGTCCTGATGTGAGTGGAGGACAGTGGGATTGACTGAGGATGGATTTGTAAATACACCTATGGATAAATATTGCTGGTGGTTGCACTCAGTGAAATATCCTTGACTTTGAGTCAAACATTTTCCTTTTAATGCAAAAATACCTCGGTGAGATTTTATGAGGGGAGAAAATCCACAGAGTTCACATATTTCTGAGTTGAAAGGGACCCACAAGGACCATCCTTTTGCAGCTATTGGTCTTTTTGGCCCTGTAATGAAGGTTTCAGCTCCCCTTTCAGGGAGCCTTTCAGACCATTTATCTTCTCCCAACCCTCACACTCTGTAATATTGAACCACTTCTCTCCTTCTCTTCTTTTCAGACTCCAGTCTGTAGAGTGACCCTCCTGAGAACATCCCTCTGTGACTGAGAGGGTTTCACTGAGGACTCACCCATACCAAGCCTGTGCATTTATTTTCAGATTTTCATGATAGACTGAGGGCTTTATTTTGCACAGCCAGTAACTGCATTTTGAAAACGAAGCTGCATTGTAGTCCAGATCAGAGAGGAAAAGCTTTAAGGGAATTGTGTTTTTGTCATGGTCTTGGCTTTCCACTTGCCCTTTAAAACACAGATTAGAAGCTTTGGGAACACAGAAAATGAGAGGAAATTAAAGTTTCCATGGAGAGCACAGGCAGGAGAGACCACCCACCCACACCCCTGCAACAGGGATATTTCTGGACACCAGAGGTCTCTGAATTTGGCCTTTCCCACGTGGTTTCCTAAGCCCAGACAATGACTTTGGACTCCAGGGGATTCTCAGCAGGTTTCCTGGTGCTGGGAGAAGCAGTTCTGCATGTACTGCACTACCAGGAGCAGCTAAATATGTTATTTGCCTTAACTTCTAAGTTAAAATACCTTCCTGCTCATTTTATCTGGGCAAGAGAGAAATCCTCAGACCAGCCTGGCCCGGGGTAGTGCCACCCACAGTAAAAATGCCCTGATGGGAAGGACTGGAAATCCACCACCAGTTGGATTAGGGTGAGCAGAGCAAACCTGCAGCAAGTCCTAAACTGCCACACCAGTGCCACCTTGGCATCCTCACTGCCCCTGTCTCACGGCACTGCTGGCATGGTTTGGCCTGGTGCAAAAAGAGGGCCAAAATCTTTCATGTCTGAGCAGAAAGGAGAGGCCCCAGCAGAGACTTTCTGCCATGGTAAAGGATTCCATCTCTGAGAGGGGGAGGCTGGAAAGCAAAATGTTCTGGGGAGTGTGGGAAGGTGGCACAGCCTGAGCATCCAGGAGACAGGGAAGAACAGGTGAAACCCCCAAATTCCCTGGATTCTCAGACAGCCAAACCCTTCCGTGGGGCTGAAATGTTCCTTTGGGTTACATTTTGTACACTGTTGTACAGACAAACTGCAGATTAGGAAATTAAACTGTAGTTCTGTAAAACACCACGGGTACGTGTTCACTTTGCCCAGGCAGCTCCTGCTGCCTGCAGCTGGCACAGCTCAAGGCTGGACAAGGTCACCCCTGGCTGTGGATTCCCTCCAGCAGCTCCATGTCCTCCTCCTGTGGGAGCTGCAGGTGGGGCCTCACCTGAGCAGGGCAGGTTTTCTCCTTGGCTCATAAGTACAAGGGATAGATGGAAGGAGCTGAATGTTGGGAATTGGAGCCTGAGGGACCTCAGGATGGCTCTGGAACACCAAGAGGCTCCTGCTAACCTTGCTGAGAGCTGCAGGCTCATCCCTGTGCCATGCCTGGGTGTCAGCACCGCCTCCTGCACATCCTCTGCTCTGACCTCCTGGAATGTTTTGTATTCCGGGCCCAGCTGGAAAGCTGGGATGGGGCTGAGCCAGAGCTCAGGAATTCCACAGGGACAGGAGAGCACAGGGAAGAGAACACCAGGAATGGCCAAGGCAGCACGAGGGGCAGGGAGGGAGTGTTGGCATCAGCAACTCTGCTGGTTTATTCTGATGGCAGCAAAGTGGTGATTCCCCTCCCAGGAACCACCTTCCAAAGTGCAAGAGCAGATGTTTGTGGCTGCCCCACCTCTGGAAGTGGCCAAGGCCAGGCTGGAGCAACCTGGTCTATGAAAGTTGTCCCTGGGATGGGACTGAAGGTCCTTCCAACCCAACCCCTTCTGTGGCTGCAGGAGGGACCAAAGGGGCAGAGCTGGGTTTGGATGGACCTTCAGACTCTGGGCAGAGCCACCAGGCACCCCCAGCAGGAGACTGGTTGGTGTATTTGGCTGATTTGCAGCAAAAAAAAAAAAAACAAAACCCAAACTCTAATTCTTTTGTTTGAACTCCAAAACCTGTGATCTTTGCTGACTTGGGGAGCGAGGTCAGGTCTGCTCATTAATGAGCAGTGGCTTCCCAAGCTGTTTTCTGAGAGGGACTCACTGGATGTTCCTTCCTCTCTGATTTTCCCTTCTCAGGCCCTGCTTGGTGAGGGTTTTTCTCCATCCAGCACAGCCACCAAGGCTCTGAGCAGCAGGAGGCCCCTGCTTGCCCCTCCTGCCCTGCTGTGTGCTGGGGATGCCCAGCGTTTGCCCTGGGCATTTCCCAGTCCTTTCCCTCCAGGACAGAGCTGCTCAGCGCTGGGAGCCTCAGCTTTGGGAAGAACTCCTGTGGAAGGAGGTGCTGCTCAGCCCTGTCACTGTGTGCTCCTGTAAGGTTAAGGGTGTTTGGGTGCTGCCCTGGCTCTGCTGGGACAGGAGAGAGTGTGGGATCTGTGCTGGTGTCCTTGGGGACCTCCCACCACAGAGAGTTGTGGTGATGGTGGAAGACCACGAGCAGCCCCTGAGGTTGAATTGAGGGTCCCTTTTCCCTTTGGGAAGGATAACTCCCCTCTGGCTGCAGGAATTCTCAGCCCATGCACTTGGCAGGGCATGACGGTGATGGATTGACCCCCTGGCAGCACTGGCAGCCAAATTTCATGCCCACCTCCTCGATCCGGGCGCTGCAGGAGGGTCCCGGGCTCCCTGTGGAGGTGGAAGAGCTCAGTAGGGATGGGCAACCTTTGGAGCAGCCCCTGCCCTCCTCCTCTCCCGGCCCGCAGCCGGTGCCATCCCTTCACCTCCAGGGAGTGGAGCTGCAGCACCGCGGAGCTGCCCAGGTGTCCCCAGGGACAGCGCAGGGAGGGTTTGCCAGCGCAGGGAGGGTTTGCCAGCGCAGGAGGTGCCGCAATTCCGGCTCCTTCAGAGGCTGGAGACGTTTTAGAGCCCCCACGAGCCCTTGGCATGACCCCCTGGAGCCAAGGAAGGAGCTTTTCTTCCCTGGGTCATGAGATGACGGCAGGAGCAGCCGCAAACTCAAGGGTGCCCTGGCAGTGTCACCCCCAAATCTCTGAGGGTGGTGCTCTCCTGTAGATTCCAAACATCATCTCTGCTTCCAAAGCCTGTCTCTGCCTTGGCTTCTGTGTGGAGAAGTGCAGATGGTCTGGAGCTGCAGACCAGGAGGTGGTTGCTGGAGCAACCAGAGGAGGGGAGAAAGGCACAAATCCTCACTGAGAGGGGTTTGAAAGGCACAAATCCTCACTGAGAGGGGCTTGAGAGGCACAAATCCTCACTGAGAGGGGTTTGAAAGGCACAAATCCTCACTGAGAGGGGCTTGAAAGGCACAAATCCTCACCGAGAGGGGTTTGAAAGGCACAAATCCTCACTGAGAGGGGTTTGAGAGGCACAAATCCTCACTGAGAGGGGCTTGAAAGGCACAAATCCTCACCGAGAGGGGTTTGAAAGGCACAAATCCTCACTGAGGGGCTTGAAAGGCACAAATCCTCACTGAGAGGGGCTTGAAAGGCACAAATCCTCACTGAGAGGGGTTTGAAAGGCACAAATCCTCACTGAGAGGGGTTTGAAAGGCACAAATCTGTGGGAAGATGCTGAAATGAATTCCAAAACCAGCACTGGACAAACACTTTAAACTCAGAGACTCAGTTGAAGTTTTAAAAAGCAGTTTCTGGTTCTGTTCCCCTGCCCGCGTTTCAGTTGTGATGGGTCGTTGTTCACACCCTGCCAGTTCTCTTTGTGTCGCCCAGGCCCTTTTGTTCTGTTGATGGGTCAGCCATTGGGCAGTTCTCCTCCTCCCCCGGTGCTCTGGTGGGGGCTCCTTGGCCCTTCTCCCCTCTCCCTTCTGTTATCCCTCGGGGCTGGGGGGGCAGTGCCAGGGCCCAGCCGGCCCTGCCCCTGTCCCAGTTCTGTTGGTTACGGGACCTTTGACCCGGACTTTTCCTCAGTTTTCACCCAATCCTGCCAGACCTGGGGACCGCCCCCAGGACTGGACATTACCTCGTGGTTTTTTGAATAAACAGATTATTCTCCGCCTTGCAACTGCTTAGAGCTTCTTATCTCTCCCTCCCTTCTCTGCCCCCATGGAACAAAGGGGATAGCAGGGAAACCCTTCTCCCTTTCCCTCCACGCCGCACAGAAGAGACCCTTTTCCTTTTAAAACCTACACAACTCCTCACTCAGAGGGGTCTGAAAGGCACAACTCCTCACACAGAGGGGTCTGAAAGGCACAACTCCTCACACAGAGGGGTCTGAAAGGCACAACTCAGAGGGGTCTGAAAGGCACAACTCAGAGGGGTCTGAAAGGCACAACTCCTCACACAGAGGGGTCTGAAAGGCACAACTCCTCACTCAGAGGGGTCTGAAAGGCATAACTCAGAGGGGTCTGAAAGGCACAACTCCTCACTCAGAGGGGTCTGAAAGGCACAACTCAGAGGGGTCTGAAAGGCACAACTCACAGAGGGGTCTGAAAGGCACAACTCCTCACACAGAGGGGTCTGAAAGGCACAACTCACACAGAGGGGTCTGAAAGGCACAACTCCTCACACAGAGGGGTCTGAAAGGCACAACTCCTCACACAGAGGGGCCCACAGGCTGCACCAAGGCAGGGACAGCCCCTGAGGGCAGACACAGGTGAGGTCCCCTGTCACATGTCCTGCTGTGTCCCCTCCATGCCGTGCTCAGCTCTGGTGTGTGGGGAGGATGGAGATCTGCCGAGCTGAGCTGCCTCTCTGGGCAAGTTGGAAAAGGCAGCTCTCAGCTCCTGCTCTCCAACACGTGTCCCTGCAACAGAGGCAGCTCAGCCCCTGCTGGAATGAAGCAACTCAACCCTCCTCTTGCATTCCGGAGCCTTTCCAGCAGCGTTTGATAAGCACTGCGAGCGTGGCTCCCTGGGCATTGCCACATCTCTCGGCGTGCTCTGCCCTGCCAAAGTTTCAAGGCAGCTATAAATTAGGCTTCCCGGGCGGCTTTCATCTGCTCGCCGGGCAGCGGGAGGGAACAAAGGGCCACGGGGTGCCACGCCAAGGCAGAGGAGCCGGGAGGAGCCGGGTGTGGACAGGGCAAGGCGGGCACGGGCTGCTGGGGGAAGCAAAACAACGTGCCAGCCCTTCCGCGGGGATGGGGAAAGCAAAGGAGCTGGGGCTGGGGGTGAGGGACAGGAGGGGTAATAGGGTGGGTTCTACAGGTGCTGGAAAAGTGAGGTGAGCACCGTAGAGTTTAGAAAACAGTGTCTTTATTAACAGGAGTGACCCAATAGCAGGAACCCAAAGAGAAGGGAGAGAGAGAAGGAGACCAAAGCAATAACCCAAAAGTGTCAGCACCCACTCACCTAAAAGTTACTCACCTAAGGTTGTTTGACCAACTCAGGACACTCCACCAAGGGCAGAGGCTGCATCCTCCAGGCACTGGCAGACAGAAGGTGTCCCCATCATCTTTTTGGGGGAAAAGCCAACAACACCACGTGCATGAGCCCTCTCACCTTTATTTTTTTTGAGCCTGCAAGAGAGTTTCTGCCTGGGGAAATGAGGTCACCATCCTCCCCAGGAAGAGGCCACAGACCCTGCTGCTCTCTCTCCCTCCCTGCTCTCCCCTCCTCAGCTCCCCTCCAAAGGCTGTCAACCAGTAGGAGAGACTCAAGTAACTTTAGTTCATGAAAAGTCTGTCTTCAAGGACAAAGCCTTCACTCTCTCAGCTTCTGTTCCCCAGAACTGGGCAGGAAAAGAGTAAATCTCTCACAGGTGACATAAGCAAAAACACAGACCAAAATGTCAATACTCAATTCCCGATACAGAGGGCAAAGAGAGCACAGGAATCTGGGTTTGCCTTTGTGGTGCTGAGCAGCTGCAGCAGCAACAGCAGCATCAGGAAAAGGGGAGGTTGAGGTGGTGAAGAGTCCAGAGGGGAACCAGGAGTGACTGAGGGCACTTGGTTTGTTCAGCCTGGAGGAGACTGAGGCCGGAGCTCGCTGGTCTCTGCAGCTTCCTCAGGAGGGACAGCAGATGGGCAGCTCCAGTCTCTGCTCCATGAGAAGTGACAGGTCCCAGGGAATGGCTGGAGCTGTGTCAGGGCAGGGTTAGGTTGGATCTTAGGAGAAGGGTCTTTCCCCAGAGGGTGGTAGGCACTGAACAGGCTCCCCAGGGCAGTGGGCACAGCCCCAGGGCTGCCAGAACTCCAGGAGTGTTTGGACAATGCTCTGAGGGACAGGGTGGGATTGCTGGTGTGTCTGTGCAGGGCCAGGAGTGGGACTGGATGGTCCTTGTGGGTCCCTTCCAGCTCAGAATGTTCTGTGGTTCTATGAGGCAGCACCGTCCCCACCAAAGGGATCACACAGAGGTGGCTGGACATGGACCCAAGAGGGGACAAAGGCAGAGCTGAGGGCACAGAAAACAAAAAGCTGCACAAGCATCACCTCTAGAACCTCCAACTTCTCCAAGGCCCCCCAGAGAGAACAGCATTGCCCAAGCCAGAGTTTGGGCAGGTCAGAGAGTGGTTCCATTGCCCAGCAGGGAGCAAAGGAGAGGGAATGTCTTGTGCAGAGTAACAGAACTTCACAGGCCACTGCCGCTGGGTCTGCCATGCAAATGTGCATCTGCTGGAGAGGCTGAGCCTGCTGAGGGCAAGGAGGAGCCTGTGGCACCCCTAAGGCTGAGGGAAGGCAGTGCCAGCTGTGGTTTGGAGCTCCTCAGGATTTTACTCCAGTCGCATTTCACGGAATCATGTGAACAACAGAATGGTTTGATTGGGTTGGAAGGGATCTTACAGGCTGGTTCCATGCCCTGCCATGGGCAGGGACACCTTCCACAAGCCCAGGTTGCTCCAAACCCTGTCCAGCCTGGCCTTGGACAGTTCCAGGGATGGGGCAGCCACAGCTTCTCTGGGCAACCTGTGCCAGGGCCTGCCCACCCTCAGAGGGAAAAATTTCTTACCCATATCCCAGCTCTCCCTGCCCTCTGGCAGTGGGAACCCATTCCCTCTTGTCATATCCCTCCATCCCATGTCCCAGGTCACTGTCCAGTTCTCCTGGAGCCCCTTTAGGCACTGGAAGGGGCTCTCAGGTCTTCCCAGATCCTTCTCTTCTCCAGGCTGAACAGCCCCATTATCAGCATGATCAGCTCTTGGATAGCTCTGGCCCCTGGAAGAGCACAGCCCCTGGGCAGACCCCCAATCCTTTGGCAGTGCCAGGTCTGGGCACAGACCAAGAACAGAAGCTGGAGGCCTCAAGAATTCCTGTATACAGCAAGGTGTGCAGCTGAACTGCAGATGGGGAGATTATTTCCTTACCAAACAAACACCCCAACACCTTGTGGTGTAACAGGATCTTTTCCAGGGATCAAGGTGCCTCCCAAGGCTGCTGTCAGAGGGACTGAGCACACACAGCATCACCTTTGACTGAACTGGGGCTGCATTCTGCCTTCAAAGGAAGCTCCTTGAACACCAGGGAGCTCCACAGACACAGCAGTGTCTGGTTCAGTCCCACAGACCATGTTCAGTGGTAACACAGAAGGAACTCAGTCCCCACTGCATTCACCTGACCTGCCTCCACCAGGGAAGGACCAGCATGATCCTGCTGCAGTGTTTTTGGTTTGTGTTCCACCTTACCAGGCCCTGAAGTAGGCCTAGGCAGGAGGTTGGGGTCTGGTGGACACCTCCATCCAGCTTTGCCCGTTGCTGACAGGTCCCCATGGGTGGGACAGAGCTGGAGAAGCTCGTGCTGCCCTGTAGGGAACCTGCCCTGGGTGGGGAAGTGCCCTGGCAGCTGCAGCTCTGCCCCAACTGCCCAGACCACCAGAGGTTCAGCTGAGATGGGCAATGCTGAGCTCCCATCAGGGCTGAGTCACTGCTGAGACCTGCAGAGGGTTTAGAAACACTCCAGGCTTGCCCAGTTGGACTTCTTTGCTGTGCCAGTCACAGCAGTTTCAGCCAGACCTCCCAGGGCATTTGGGGGTGACTCAGCCAGGCAAGAGGAGCTCTGGGTGCCTGCACCCCTCTAAGGCACCCACAGACACACAGGGGTGCCAGTTTGGAGGGCACTGGAAAGGCACAGCAGGGACCCCAGGACTGGGAAGGCATCGTGGGGGCACCCACACCCCATGGCACCCCAAACCTGCAAGGACAGAGGGAAAGACTTTCACAGCTTCCCCCTTGGAGCATCATCCCTGCACATGGAGCATCCCAGTGCTCCAATGAGGGAAGTTGCACCCAGTGTAGGACTAAGGGAGTCAGAAAGTGGCTCTCTCATGTCCTGCCTCTAGTCCTGTGCCCATCCTGTCCCAGACAGATGTGGTGGAGGGAAAGATCCAGTTTTTTAATGTCCCACGAGCAAACCAGGCTGAGCTGACCCTGCTGAGTGGTCTCCATACCATGCCCCCAGCAAGCCATGGGACATCCCAGCATCCCACTGGGATCCCACTCACCCTCCTCAGGAGGACCATGTCCCAGAACAGCTTCCTCCAGCATGAAACATCCCTCACTGGCCAGACTGTCCCAGGGTGGTGCTGCCTGGGGCTGGGGACCACAGGGTCAGGTTCAAACAACCCAGAGAGGCTTGTGTGCCCCCCACTCTGCTCCCAGATCTCTCCACCCTCCACCACACATCAGAGCTGAGCACGGCATGGAGGGAGCACAGCAGGACATGTGACAGGGGACCTCACCTGTGTCTGCCCTCAGGGGCTGTCCCTGCCTTGGTGCAGCCTGTGGACCCCTCTGTGTGAGGAGTTGTGCCTTTCAGACCCCTCTGAGTGAGGAGTTGTGCCTTTCAGACCCCTCTGAGTGAGGATTTGTGCTTTTCAGACCCCTCTGAGTGAGGATTTGTGCTTTTCAGACCCCTCTGTGTGAGTTGTGCCTTTCAGACCCCTCTGAGTGAGGAGTTGTGCCCTTCAGACCCCTCTGAGGGAGGAGTTGTGCTTTTCAGACCCCTGAGTGAGGAGTTGTGCCTTTCAGACCCCTCTGTGTGAGGAGTTGTGCCTTTCAGACCCCTCTGAGTGAGGAGTTGTGCCTTTCAGACCCCTCTGAGGGAGGATTTGTGCTTTTCAGACCCCTCTGTGTGAGGAGTTGTGCCTTTCAGACCCCTCTGAGGGAGGATTTGTGCTTTTCAGACCCCTGAGTGAGGAGCTGTGCCAACGTTTCTTTGTCTTTTTTCCAGGAACTTTTTGTACTTGCCAATGTTGCAAAGGTGTCCTAGTTGCACATTTGTCCTCTTTGCCTTCCCACAGCCAGGGCAGATGCTTTGGATGCCATCTGCTGTGCCAAGGACAAGCAGTTTCCCTTCCCAGGGAGATTCCCTGCTCCCAAAACTGCTGCTGGGCTCCAGCAAAGAGCTCTTCCCTCTCCTGTTTAGTTGCCTGCAATGGCAGGAAATTTCCAGGACAGGAGGCCTCCAGTGGAATATGGAGCAGAGAGGTCTGGGAAACCTGTGCTCAAACCAACTTCTGCACAGAAAGCTTTAAGTGTTACTGTTTTGAGTCAAACCAACTTAAGTCAGACATTAAAATCCATCCAGGACAGCTGCTGTTTGGTGACTCCTGAAACATCCTCTCTGGTTCTCGAGGTCCAGCACTTGGACAAAGGTCAGCCTGGTTTGATTACAAGAGGAACACGAAGCACTTTGATCTACAGGAGCAAGGTAAGACTTTTTTCAGTCACTCCTAAGCAGCAAAACAGTCCTTAATGAGGTCATTTTAATGAAATTATGTGTGTGTTCCGACCTCAGTTGCTGTGCCTTTCAAGGGAAGTGAAACTGCTCTTTGGTGTCACAGGAGAGGTGAACCTACTCTGCAACCCTGAGTTTAGCAGGAATGGCCAACAGATGTGGTGACCCCAGACCCAGCTGTGTTTTCCCATTCCCATCCTCTCCCAGGGGTGTCTGCAGTCCCCTGGATGTTGGGAATGACTCTCAAGTTAGAAATTGCTGTATTTGGCCACTCTGGTTGCACAATGAGGTCTCCCCTCAGCCTCCTCTTCTCCAGCTGAACACACCAAGTGCCCTCAGTGTCCTCACACGCTGCCCCTCCAGACCCTGAACCATCTTCACTGCCCTCCTTTGGACACTCCCTAATGGTTTAATCTCTTCCTTCCATTGTGACACCCCAAACTGCCCCACCGTTGCAGGTGAGGCTGCCCCAGTGCAGGGCAGAGCAGGACAATCCCCTCCCTCACCCAGCTGGTGATGCCAGGCCTGATGCCCCCCAGGGCAGGGATGTCCCTCTCCCAAAGCCCTGTGATGGAATGGTGCTCTGGAGGGAAGGGAAGAGGCTGCCCTGCTGCCAGGAGCCTCTGCACCTCCCTGCAGAGCACGTGGTGAGGGAGTGATGGCACTGCCAGGCATGGTGTGGGCACATGACCCAGTGTTTGACATCATGGGGGTCACAGGCACAGACCGTATTCTCCATCTGTGCCAGGGCATGATCACCCCCCTGTGCCCACTCCCCTCGCCAGGTGTTGGTATTTGTACATTTTCAGGCTGGCAAACCAAAGACAAATTTGCAGGTGAAGCTGCCGAGATAAGAATGGAATTGGTCTCGAGACCTTGAGCTGGTGCAGAAGTGAGAAATGAACCTGCAGAAACTCCAGAGTGACATCAAAGGAGCTCCTTTATAAAGTTAAAATAAGTTGCATTAAGGCTGTTTAGATCTAGCAATTTTTAGGAGATATATATTACTTAATAATTAGCTATGGCTGTGTGATGTTGGATAGTTTGCATGGTGTGTGGGGGGGTTTTAATGTTGTGTGTAACTGTGTGAAAAAATAGTTGTGAATATGGTCCCTCCTGGACCTTGAATATTCTTGCACAAGAATAGTTTAAATATGGTTAATGTAAACACAGTTGCACCTTCTTCCCTTCTTCTGCTCCTCTTCCCTTCTCTCCACAACTACCCAGTAACTGTAACCCTTGATGAAGAGGAGAGAAATAAAATACCCAAAAAGGAAACCCCATAAAATGAGATCAGTCAAGTGATTTATTTAACGACAGGGGCTGAAGCCTCTGAGAGCCCCTCAAAGGCTCAGTTGAGAACTGTGTCTGGAGATCAGGTGTCGTGACAGCTGGGGCTGCTGTGTGTCGTGACAGCTGGGTCTGCTGTGTGTCGTGACAGCCAGGAGCTGCTGTGTGTCATGACAGCCAGGAGCTGCTGTGTGTCGTGACAGCTGGAGCTGCTGTGTGTCGTGACAGCCGGGGCTGCTGTGTGTCGTGACAGCTGGAGCTGCTGTGTGTCATGACAGCTGGGGCTGCTGTGTGTCATGACAGCTGGGTCTGCTGTGTGTCGTGACAGCTGGGGCTGCTGTGTGTCGTGACAGCCGGGGCTGCTGTGTGTTGTGACAGCCGGGACTGCTGTGTGTCGTGACAGCTGGAGCTGCTGTGTGTCATAACAGCTGGGGCTGCTGTGTGTCGTGACAGCTGGAGCTGCTGTGTGTTGTGACAGCCGGGACTGCTGTGTGTCGTGACAGCTGGAGCTGCTGTGTGTCGTGACAGCCAGGAGCTGCTGTGTGTCATGACAGCCAGGGGCTGCTGTGTGTCGTGACAGCTGGGGCTGCTGTGTGTCGTGACAGCTGGGGCTGCTGTGTGTCGTGACAGCCGGGGCTGCTGTGTGTCGTGACAGCCAGGAGCTGCTGTGTGTCATGACAGCCGGGGCTGCTGTGTGTCGTGACAGACGGGACTGCTGTGTGTTGTGACAGCTGGGGCTGCTGTGTGTCGTGACAGCCGGGGCTGCTGTGTGTCGTGACAGCCAGGAGCTGGTGTGTGTCGTGACAGCCAGAAGCTGCTGTGTGTCGTGGCAGCCGGGGCTGCTGTGTGTCGTGACAGCTGGGGCTGCTGTGTGTCGTGACAGCCAGGAGCTGGTGTGTGTCGTGACAGCCAGAAGCTGCTGTGTGTCGTGACAGCCAGGAGCTGCTGTGTGTCGTGACAGCCAGGAGCTGCTGTGTGTCGTGACAGCCAGGGCTGCTGTGAGGAGTCAGGTCACACTGGGCTCTGTTGCTAAATGGTTTCATGAGCTGCTCTGGGAGGTCCCTCCCCAGAAGCCACGCAGGGGTTTCACAATGCTGTGGAATCGAGGGCATCCTCCAACCAATCCCACACTTGTTCCCTTCCTGAATTTCACCCTGTCACTTCTGCAGCTTTCCCAGTGGGAACAAGCTCTCCCTTCCCTGAAGTGTTTCTGAGCTGGTCCAGACCGTGATGGGCTCAGGGAGGCCAAGAGTCCAAGTGTCATCCTGGCTGAGGGGCCTGTCTGCCCACCCTTCACCTGAGTGCCAACCTGTGAGAGACCATTCACACCCATCTGATTCCAAACACCCCTCTGGATTCTGTCTTGCCCTGCAGTGGGCATGGGCACAAAGTCTTCTCCTTGACTTCTTGTGCCATGCACTGGTAACGCTCCTGGGCCTGGCAGGACCACCTGTGGGGATGGTGCCCCACAGCCCTGCCCTCCCTCCAGCCCCTCCTGGAAGCAGCACCTGGCAGGACCTGACTTGGCTGCATTTGCAGGGCACCACCCAGGGAATGCTCATACACCCCACAGGGCCCTCAGAACACACTTAGGTTATCTAAGGGGTTTTCATGGCAATGTGGGCTCTTCTCCTCTGTCTGAGTGGGGATGTTCCAACCACAGCCATCCTCAAACGCTGCCTCCATCGACAGCCAGGTCCACATGGACTTGCCAGGCATGGGATGGCATGGAGAGGGGGAACTCTTCAATCCTTTACACATCTAGAAGTAAGGAGGGCACTACACAGGTCCTTGGATGGTCCTCAAGACCTAGAGGAGTGGAGCAGGGAGATGATATTAGGGAGAAAGTGCCTATCACAGAGGTCTGTCAGGTCTTCTGGGCACAGTCAGTCAGGATTGTCTCTTGGAGCCTGTCGTGGGAACACCACCTTGCTGAGGGGCTGATGCCTACACAGGCTGCCAGGAGACCCCCACCCTGAGGGGGTCCAACACAGGGCTGGACGTGGTGGGCAGCACATGGCACAGAGACAGCCCAGGCCCTGCGCTGACCTCACCAGCACTGCCCACTTTCAAGGGAAGCCTCTTGCAGCAACCCCACGTAATTGGTGCCCGAGAACAGGCTGCACCACCAAAGGTAAGTGCCATGAGCACAAGGAGTTCCTCACTGCACCCATTCCCTCCCACGTGTCCTCTCCTGAGGATGTCACAACCTGTCCCTGAGGTGCATCAGCACCAGGGAAATCCCTGGGAGAGGACCAGGCCCAGAGATCCTGAGCAGGGATCCTTTGCAGCCTCCTGGGACCATGGAGGGGTTTGTGCCTACTGTCCCTCTAACACCATCACAAGCTTTGCCCTTGGGCTGCTGGGCCAGGTCTGCAGCAAGGAGGGGCCCTGTGGTGGGACTGGGTGTGCAGCATCTCCCCCTCAGGGCATCCCCCTCCCAGAGCTCCTGAAGACACCACTGCAGGCTGAGCTCCCCCTGTCCTGGGCACTGCCCTCACAGAAAGTCCTGAGTAGGGATGGGAGGAGAGCAGCAGCTCCTCGGTCCATTCACAATGCTCAAGTGACATGAGGACACAAGGATATGAAAACCGGGAGGGTTGGCCAACTGGATGGCATTCTCCTGGAGGGGAGGAAGAGATCCTTCCTTCTCCATCACCATCCTCCCCTCCCAGGGCACCTCCCTGATGTCTGCCCTTCCCTGGCCACTCCTGGGACCTGTTTCCAGAGTGACCTGCTGACCAGGTCCCTTTTTCTCTGCTGACAAGGCTGCTTAGCCATCAGAGCCATCAGCAGTTCACACTCGTGATGCTGTTGCTCATCAAAGGTGGGACCCAGGATGTTTGGCAGGGGATGTCCAAGGGTAGGGAGGGGCAGCAGGACAACCTGCACCCTCAGCCCTGAGAGTGCTGAGTCTGGAGCTGCTGTCAGGCACCTGCAGGCTCCTGCCCACAGCTGTGAGGTTGGTCTCCAGCCCACAGCCCACCCTGCCCTGTGTTGTGTCCCCTTGAATGTGTTACTTGTGCCATCTGCCACCAATGGGCAGTAAAGGTGGGGAATCAGGAGGGTGAGCCCATGGACGTCCAGCTGACAGGAACAAGGGTTTGGCCTCCCCTTCAGCCCCAAGATGGTCAGGAGTGGATCACAGGACACACACAAGGAGAGACTGGGAGAGCTGGGCTTGTTTGGATTGCAGAAGGGAAGGTTTGGAGGATCGTACAGCTTTCTGCAGCTGGTGGAGCAGGCAGAGAGGATGGTGCGAGCCCAGAGGAGGCCATGGAGATGCTCCAGGAGCCAGAGCTTCTCTGCTCTGGAGACAGGCCAGGAGAACTCAGAGGGCTCAGTCTGGAGAACAGAAGGCTCCAGGAAGACCTGAGAGCCCCTTCTAGTGCCTAAAGGGGTTCCAGAAGAGCTGGAGAGGGACTTGGAACAAGTACCTGGAGTGACAGAACACAGGGAAAGGCTTCCCACTGCCAGAGGGCAGGGATAGATAGGATAGTGGGCAGGAATTTTTCTCTGTGAGGGTGATGAGGCCCTGGTACAAGTTTCCCAGAGAAGCTGTGGCTGCCCCATCCCTGGAAGTGTCCAAGGCCAGGTTGGACAGGGTTTGGAGCAACCTGGGCTGGTGGAAGGTGTCCCTGCCCATGGCAGGGGGTGGAAGGAGATGGGCTTTGTGGTCCAAACCAAATCCATTCTGTGCTACTATGAAGATGGAGTCACACCTTCTAAGGTACATGGGGAGAGGAGGAGAGGCAGCTGGAACAAGCTGGGATAAGGGAAATTCCTCTTGGATACATGGAATGAAGTTCACTACGAGGATAGTCAAATACTGGGAGAGGCCTGATAGGCTTTGGGGTGTCCATCCAACCTCCACTGGACAAGGTCTGGAGCAACTGGGTCCTGACCTGGTGCCGCAAAGCTGGTCCTGCTTTGGGCAGAGTGGCAGCCCCTTCCTATCACAATCATCTCGTGTTCCTTTTAGGGAACACCTCAAAGATATTCCCAGGTGCTTGATCTCCATTACACAAGACTTCCAACTGGCTGTGTGAGGCCTCTCAGCTGCTCTGTGTAAGCCATCCTTCTATTTCATGGAGCAATCAAGGATTTCCTTACTGTTCCCACCTAGGCTCCCATGTCCACTGGGAGATCTCTAGGGCTTGGTGAAGTCTACCTGCTTTGCCAAGGGCCAGTCCATGACCTGCCTGGTGGTGTCACCTTCTTACCCTCCCACAGCACCATCCCAAAAACATCTCAGTGCCACATGTGTGCAAGGAATGGAGGGAAAGTTTTACTCAAGAACAACCTGCTCACAAGTCTCAGCAGACTCCTGGGTGGTTTTCCTCAGCATGGCAGCTCCATGTTCCCTTTCAGCTGGATCCTGGTTGCCCTGTTGGATCTGAGCTCTCCATCTGGCCCATTCCCGAGGTGCTTTCTGATTCCACAGAAGAGAGACTTTCATGGCAGGCAGAGAGAAACTAAGGTTAGAAAAACTGAAGAGTACGTTTCCTCCTGGATAAACCTTGTCAGGCCCTGCAAAATCTCATCTGTGATGGAGTGAGGCTGAGTCAGCGCTCAGAAAATGGCATTACCCAGGAAACACAAGAAAATACCCCTGTCCTTCCTATGCCCACCTGCCCTGAGGAAGAACCAACCCTCGGGGCTAAGAAAACCCCACAGCTGGACTCCCTGACACGTTTTTTAGGGGGCAATTCTTTTCCCCCCAGCGCTCCATAGACACTTCCAGCTCAGGAGCGCCCGACAAGTTGGAACAGCGACCCCGCAGCGCTCGTGGAGCAGCGCTGCCCCAGCGAGCCTTTAGATTGCCATCAGCCAGCTGGCAGCTATCCCAGGAACTCGCGCAAAAATGCTTTGAAGCGGCCAGATGCGCAGGGCGTGTGCCCGTGTGGGGTGCGGAGCGGTGAGTCACGGCATCACCATGCGGGGCTCGGGGTGTGCTCAGGCGGCGGCGGCACCGCAGCGGGTGCCCCTCGCCCTCAAACATCACCGCCTTGCCCGGCGATTTCAGCTGAATCGTTTTTAGCCCTCCGATCTTTTGCCCATCGCCCCCTCTGTGCTCCTGTGCCCCTTCTGGCACAGGTTTTGTTTTCTTTCCAGCCTTGCCCCGCTTTGCCCGTGAGCTCCAGACAGACAGGCAGACAGGGAATTTTGCTGCGGGCGCTGGTGGATTCAGGCTCTGCTGCTGCGCTGGGGCTGCACTGGGCTCGCCGGGGATGCCGCTCCCCGTGCCCTGCTCAGGGACCATCCCCAGCCCCGATACCCACAGCAGAACAACAGTTTGCACAAAGCTGCAATAAACTCCTTTGTTTCAGCATCTTTGGCTCGTCCACATCCACATTTGGAGTCTGTTGCAGAAACCTGGGAGATTCCCTGCCTTGGGCTAGACCACGCGAACTCGCCCCAAGAAACCATTGTGTCTGGAAAGCCTCTCTAAGCTCCCTGTCCGCAACTCCGCAGCCCAGCTCAGCATTTTGGGCGAGTTATGAAACAGGGCAGATGCCAGAGCCAAATGACGGGCTGTGATAAACACCCTGCGCGGGGACAGGGGAGGGAGGGCTGGTCCTTGCCGCGGGCGAAATGACATTACAGGTTTGCAAGAGCTGGGCACTTTGTTGGGCAGGAGCCATCTGACGCTGACAGCCTGTCATTGATTTGCGAAAACATCGTTTGGCATCGATAACAAGCGCTCGGGAGAAACAAGTAGGACAGAGGAAAACAACACCCAGGTGTTGCTTTGGTATTCCCTACCCCGACTGGAAGCAGAGTTATCGCTCAGGAGCAGCAGGAAAGGAGGGCATGGGCTCCACCCACCCCGTCTCACTGGGCAGCAGCCACCCAGGCTTGGGTAGCACTCAGCCCTCCTCCTGGCTGGACTTGCTTGGGCACGGTTTAAAAGTCCAGGCAGGTTGGGTGACGGAGCAGAGTGAAGCCTCAGCATCCCTCAGGTGAGGTGTCAGGAAAAGAGGGGAGAGGGAACCAAAGGCAAATACCCTCCCGTTGCTCTAGTCCTGTGTCCCGTTGGTAAAATTTGGCTTTCTGTTCTTGGCTTTCATGGGAGGAGCATCCTGGAGCATCAGACAGGGACAGTGGACAACACTCATCTTCCTCAGGAGCCTGCCCTGATCTTTCTGAGCCTGCCCTAACCCTAACCCTAACCCTTGTTCATACAAAATATGAAATATGGCACCTGCATGGGCACAAACCACCAGGGAAACATGAAATCTGAGGGATGGGGATGAAATAAACCACCAGGGCTGCAGACAGCCAGGCCCTGGGTGCCGATGATTCCTATTGAAAAGAAACCACACAAGTCTTTTCTACCTTACAACTTTCTACCTTTCTGCCTTTCTCCATTTGAAAGCACAGAGGGCTCTGCTCTTCCTGGCCCTTCTCCAGGCTGTGTGCTGGCACAAACACCCAGGACATGGTCCTGGGGGACCCAGGAATCCACTGCTTTGGGCACCCTCCCCTCAGCCTCCCTCCTGATGGGGTTTTTGCCTTTTCTTCTCTATCAGCCTCTTGTGGCTTGGCAGGAGCTTTGTCAGCGCTTGCTGTGACCTGAAACTGGTCCCACCAGCACCAAGGTGTTCAGTTCTCTGCAAACGAGTTGTTGCAGTGTGGCTTGGCAGAGAGAAAATACTCTGCTCACATTCAGAACCTGGCATGTCATTTCTTGCACAGCCATTTTAACTTCTCTCTGCTTGCTAAATGTCCTGTTTTTCTCCCTGCTGCTCCAGGCTCCTTGCAAAGGTTGCCCCAACTCTGCCTGGCAGAGTTCTCCATAATTTTGTCCCGAAACGAGTGGGATACCCTTTGGAGAAAGGTGTCACCCGCATGGGCAGCACCCTGACCATCCTGAGGATCTCCTCAGGACTCTCCCTGACCTCATACTGGGTGTTCTGCAGGAATCCTGCATTCCTGGGCTCAGAGGGGGGGATTTGCAACCTGTGCAGGCAGAGGAAGATTTCTGCAGACTGGGAGCTGCACACAATGAGCCAGGAGCACATTGGCAGGACCCCAGGCAGGATCAGGCACTGTTGGCAGCATTGCCCCTCTGACCCATGGCCTGTGCAATGCTGCCTCCCCCTACCAGGGGTGTCCCCAGGCTCTTGGCACTGAGATAAAACTTTGATCCAGTTTAGGTGAGGGGAAACAGCAGAACCCAAGACGAGCATCTGGGGGGGGGGGGGGCCACCAGCCCTCGGGCTCCCAGAGAGCACCGATCCCTACCCAGACCCACACAGCCTCACCCACCAGTCCTTTGCAGTGACAAGGATGGACCTCATACCTCCCATCCTTGCCCACTGGCACCCACCCACTGGCCCCCCTTGCCCTGGTTGCTCTGGCGGGGTCTGGGGGAGGCACTTTTGGGGCGAGGGCCACGGGAAGCCGCGGCAGTGCGTGGGTGTGTGCGGGCAGGGCTGTATATCCAGTCTGGCAGGGGGTGTGCCGGCTCACACGCCACGGAGCCGAGCTGGGAGCAGCAGCCCTGAGACACCCTGGGCCACAGGGGCCGTATGGCAAGCAGGGGCCTGGCACACTGAACCCAGCACGAGCCGGAGTGCGGTCGCCCCGCGTTGTGCACGGTCAGGAGCAGAGAGCCCACGGTGCCCCCAGCCCTCGGTGTGAGCAGCCATGCTTCACTCCCCGCTGAAAACTGCCCTGGCATATGAGTGCTTCCAGGACCAGGCCAGCTCCACTCTGGCTCTGCCCTCGGACCACAAGCTGAAAACTAAAGGCACGGGCAAACAGCGGGTGCAGGAGCAGGTGATGATGACGGTGAAACGGCAGAAGCAGAAGTCGTCCGTGTCGTCCAGTGTGGGCCACTCCAACCGAGGTAACGTCCCATGGCTGCTGCTCTTGGAGGGTTTTGGGATTTTTGCTGTGGGGGGACAGACCAGTTTGCTTCTCTTGTGGGTCACCCCAGGCAGGGGGTGCTGAGGTCTCTTGCACTAGATGGAAGAGTTAGGACAATGCTCGGAGCTGGATGTATCTACTCTCTCCCCGGTGGAGCTGATCCCCTGGGAATGCTGTGCTGCTCCACATCCCCGAGGCACTTGGACATGGCAGTGTGGTGCCATTAACCAGTTTTTCCCTGGCTCTAAAGCTGGAGTAGCTGCCTAAGTTTGCGAATCCTTCCTCTGCAAGTGCCCCCATGGTTGGTTGGAATTCTCCACCATCCTCTCCTGTGGATGGGCAAAGCTAACAGAGCTGCTCTTCCACCATGCCATGGGGCTGGAACCAGCCTCGCTCCAGGGTTTGCTGCCTCCTGAGCATTGGGCAGGTGGAGAGCAGGCAGCTGTGCCCACTCACAGGGCACAAACCTCGGCTCGGGATTCACCTCTGGAGCTCCCAACACATCTCCCATTTGCAGACTGGGAAGTGTGGGAGCCTCCAGGACAGCCTGGTGTGAGTGGCAGGAAGAAGCTGAGCTGGGAGAAGTGCCCCTGGTGTTGGTTTGGTGGGGGTGTCTCACAGCCCTCTCCATTGTGTAGGTGGGTAGAGAGGGGTGGTGGAGTCTGGGCAGCCCTTCTAGCTCAGGGCACTGAGCCTGTGCCACCAAAAACAAGCCACCAGCTGAGCCCCTGAGCAGGTTTCATGCTGGAATATCTTCCTCTTCGGATCAAGGCTTGGCAAATGGTTTTCTTTGCTATCTTTGTGTCTGGAGAAAACTGATTTGGAGGTAAAGCTACAAACCCAGAGGGGTGTGACAGGCTCAGTGCAAAACCTCCTGGACTTGGAGGTGCTTTGGCAGCAGCAGAGACCTCTGGCCTGACTGAGTCCTCCAGGGAGAGGAAAACCCAAGGATCTGGGGAGGACAGAGGTGCTGGGGCTGGGATTGAACATTCAGCCATGTCTGGAGTGAGCAGAGCACAGAAGGAGTTTTTTGGAAGCCTGGGAAAGCTGGGCCGGGCTCATCCAGGAGCTAGACCTTGCCTGGCAGCTTCCCCAAGCTGGACAGTGAGGCCAAATCCAGCACTGGTGAGGTGTCCTGGTCCAGACATGTGTTTTGGGATGGTTTGCCATGAGAAGCTGAGTGGCACGAGGCTGCTGGGTGAAGTGTGGAGGTGGTGCTGCCATGGGAGCTCCCCCTGCTCCAGGCATTGGAATGGTTGTGATGAGGGGACAGAGCAGGCTCATGGTGGAGGGGCATGTCCCCCATGTCCTGTAGTGCCATGTCCCATGTTGGGCACCACCAGGAATATCTTTGCTCTCTCTTTTTTTGTGGGCTCAGACTCCAAGGGGGAAGGGAGGGCCAGGGCAAGCAGAACTTTCTGCTGCCACCAACGTGGGAGATGAAATCACCTCCCACCCAGAGGGTTTATTGCTTAAGGTGTTATGGTGCCTGACTTGGCAAAATAAAATACACACCAGGATGAAATGAGGGGCTCTGGGTGGTGATCTGTGCACTGCCAGCCTCCCCTTCCAGTGGAGGGGCATTTCAAGGGGAAGAGGGCAGAGGGATATCTCCCACTGCTGCCCACAGGCAGGGAGAGACGGAGGCAGAGGGGGTTATTCTACTGGGAGAGGATCCCAGGTGAAACTTCTGGGACAGGGGAAAAAATAAAATACATTCCCAAGCTGTCTGTCTCTGCCCAACAAGCCAAACCCCTCCTCCAGACACTCCTGGAAATGTCTGGGAATGGGAATTGCGTGGAGATGGTTTCTGTGTCCCAGGGAAGCTGAGTCACATCCCACTCCCAGGAGCTGCCTCCAAACAGGAGGCCAAGGCCATCCCATTCCCAGCCCAGGGAGACTGGCCAGCACGAAGGTCCTGGTGGTGAATTCACCCCAGCAGTTGCTCTCTCAGTGAATTTCTGGATGGAATCCCAGAAGGGGGAGAGGTTGCCATTTATTCTCAGGGTTTTCTCCTGTTTGGTGCCAGAGTGAGTCAAACTAAACTGTCAAACAGTGGTTTTAACTGCTGTTGGCCAAAGATCAGCTGGGCAGACATGAGAAGAAAAATTAATGCTTCCTACAACCAGACTACACGGATGCTGCCTGTCCAACACCAGCTACCTGGCATTTCTCAAAGATGCTCCTCAAAGGCTGAGGTATTCCCCAAACCCCTGGATAAATTCCCAAGTGCTTTGTTCCCTCTGCACTCAGACAGTTCCCTGTGTGTGTCTGGGCAGATGTTGGTCCAGCTCCAGGTGTGTGTTGCTGTGTTTGAGCCAGAGCTGAAGCACAGCCCAGAGCTTGCCCCACCTTCAGGAACTGTGTTCCTGTGTGTGTAGGATGCTAAGTGTGGACATGGAACCCTCCTGCATGTAGCAGGGATGGGTGGTGTTGTATCCCATAACTGGAGTGCCTTAGGAGGGTCAACACACACTCCCTCAGATTCCTGGTAATTGATGGATACAGAAGATGAATTGGTCAGTTGGAGTCCAGCAAGTCAAGGTGTTGTGGCCCCTTTCTGAACATCTAGTGCCACTCAATATGGGCACAAGCCACAGCAGGGCAAGGTGACCCATCTGGGCTCAAAATGATGTGTGCTGGGGCAGGACAGTGAGAAGAGACCAGTTGTCTGCACCCACAGTGGGGCCTTGTCTCAGCACAGCAGCTTCAGGTGTTCCCAAGGATGACTGCAGAGCCTGAGGTCTGTGAGGTCCGTGAGATCCGTGGGGTCTGTGGGGTCTGTGGGGTCCGTGGGGTCTGTGGAGTCTGTGGGGCCTGTGGGGCCTGTGGGGTCTGTGGGGCCTGCGGGGCCTGTGGGGTCTGTGGGGTCTGTGGGGTCCGTGGGGTCTGCTGAGTCTGTGGGGTCCGTGGGGTCTGTGGGGTCTGTGGGGTCTGTGGAGTCTGTGGAGTCTGTGGAGTCTGTGGGATCAGTGGGGACTGTGGAGTCTGTGGAGTCTGTGGAGTCTGTGGAGTCTGTGGGGTCTGTGGAGTCTGTGGGGCCTGTGGGGTCTGTGGGGTCTGTGGAGTCTGTGGGGCCTGTGGGGCCTGTGGGGTCTGTGGGGCCTGCGGGGCCTGTGGGGTCTGTGGGGTCTGTGGGGTCCGTGGGGTCCGTGGGGTCTGTGGGGTCTGTGGGGCCTGTGGGATCTGTGGGATCGGTGGGATCGGTGGGGTCTGTGGGATCTGTGGGGTCTGTGGAGTCTGTGGGGTGTGTGGGTCTGTGGAGTCTGTGGGATCGGTGGGGTCTGTGAGGTCTGTGGGATCTGTGGGATCAGTGGGGACTGTGGGGTCTGTGGGGTCTGTGGAGTCTGCGGGGTCTGTGGGATCAGTGGGATCTGTGGGGTCTGAGGGGCCTGTGGGATCTGTGGGGTCTGTGGGGTCTGTGGGATCTGTGGGGTCTGTGGGGTCTGTGGGATCTATGGGGTCTGTGGGGTCTGTGGGGTCTGTGGGATCAGTGGGGACTGTGGGGTCTGTGGGGTCTGTGGGATCTATGGGGTCTGTGGGGTCTGTGGGGTCTGTGGGATCAGTGGGGACTGTGGGGTCTGTGGGGTCTGTGGGATCTGTGGGGTCTGTGTGGGGTCTGTGGAGTCTGCGGGGTCTGAGGGGTCTGTGGGGTCTGCAGGATCTGCGGGGTCTGTGGGATCAGTGGGGACTGTGGGGTCTGCGGGGTCTGTGGGATCTGTGGGATCTGTGGGGTCTGCGGGGTCTGTGGGGTCGGTGGGATCTGTGGGGTCTGTGGGGTCTGCGGGGTCTGCCCTCCTGGGGTTTTGGATCTGTGGGTTCTGTGTGCCTCGGGTTTCGAGTTTTGTTCTGTGGGGTCTGTCCTTGAGTTTTGGGTCTGCGGGGTCTGTGGGGTCTCTGGAGTCTGTGGGGTCTGTGGGGTCTCTGGAGTCTGTGGGGTCTGTGGGATCTATGGGGTCTGTGGGGTCTGTGGGGTCTGCAGGGTCTGTGGGGCCTGTGGGGTCTGTGGGGTCTGTGGGATCGGTGGGGTCTGTGGCGTCTGTGGGGTCTGCGGGATCTGTGGGGCCTGCGGGGTCTGCGGGATCTGTGGGGTCTGCGGGATCTGTGGGGTCTGCGGGGTCTGCGGGATCTGTGGGGTCTGCGGGGTCTGTGGGATCTGTGGGGTCTGTGGGGTCTGTGGGGCCTGCGGGGTCTGTGGGGTCTGCGGGGTTTGCCCTCCTGGGGTTTTGGGTCTGTGGGTTCTGTGTGCCTCGGGTTTCGAGCTTTGTTCTGTGGGGTTTGCCCTTGAGTTTTGGGTCTGTGGGGTCTTCCCTCCTTCAGTTTTGGGTCTCTGGGGTCTGCCCTCCTTGAGTTTGGGGTCTGTGGAGTCTGTCCTTGAGTTTTGGGTCTGTGGGGTCTTCCCTCCTTCAGTTTTGGGTCTGTGGGGTTTGCCCTCCTTGGGTTTTGGGTCTCTGGGGTCTGCCCTCCTGGAGTTTTGGGTCAATGGGATCTGTCCTGGGGTTTGGGGTCTGTGGGCTCTGCCCTAAGGCATGTCTGTCCTTCTCTCCATGGGAACACCTCACTGGATGGCTCCCACTGAATTTGTGAGTAATGCAAATTTCCAGGGAACATGAATTTCAGTGGCACAGCAGGAGGAAAGGCCAGGCCAAGCTGCACCAGCTCCTGGGAGCCAACAGTGCTGGTCTGCAACGTCCTCTGGCTACAGAAAAGCTCTGCTGGTGACTTGTCACCGAGGACACCCAGCCAAGGAGTGTCACATCCTGAGCTGAGCTGGGACTGAGAGGATTCCTGTGCTGGCTGTGCTTGAGGAGGGAGAAAGCCCACCCAGCTCTGATGGGATCCCACCTAGTTTTGATGGGGGTCAGTACTCTGCTGTGAAGGGAGGAGGAGATTTTGGGGGTAGCAGATCTTTTGAAGACTTCTGTACTTTTCCTCCACCACGAGATGATTCAGTGAGTCTCCCACAAACCTCAGATTACTGGGATAGAAAAAAAATACCCAAACCCTTTAGCTCATAGGCCAGGAGGCAGAAATGAAGTTGGGTCATTCCTACAAGAACCTCAACACCTGGGCTTTCACTACCACCTTCTCCTAGAAGGCATGCAGGCTTTGCTTTGTGCCTCCTACTATGTTTTTCCTCTGTTTAATCATCCTTATTGTTTGAAAGCCGTGCATAGTTTATGATTTAACTTGTCAAGCCTGCACTGCCAGTGCCTGGGTCTTGTCTTGCCTTTCCCTGCCACAGATTAATAGTTATTAACATGCACCTTTGCCACAACACTCCACTCTGGCTCTGTGTGTGTCCTGCTGGAGCCTTTTGTTGTCCTGTTGGGAAAATGGCACTTTTCACCCAAGTCTTTTCCTTGACTTCAACCTCTCAAGGGGTAAAAGTTGCCTTTGAACAAAGTAAATACCTTAAAAAATAGGCATGTTGGGTTGTGGAAGTCTCAGTTTGCTCTGTAATGATCCATAATAGGGAGGAAGAGGAGGAGGAGGGCAAGGGGAGGAAGCTGAAGGGGCTCACGGGGGTTCAAGTGCAAGATCTTGCAATTTTCACCTGTTGTGATTAGAGTTTACCCTCATGGATTGTCCCACTGAAGGAAAATGAGATTTTAAACTGGCCAAGTTTTGAAGGAAATGCCTTGGGTGGAATTACAGTCTGGGGAGGGGGGGAGCCTGAGGAGCCCTCAGGGGGACTTTCTGTCCACAATGTGATCACTTGGAGTCTGAGCTTCATCTGAGTGATTTGGACAACATCTCTTCTGCCTTTGTCCCATGTGTTGAGGAGTCCTTTGGTATGAGGAGCAGCTGAGGGAGCTGGGGCGGCTCAGCTGGAGAAAAGGAGGCTCAGGGGGGACCTTTTCAGTCTCTGCAACTCCCTGACAGGAGGGGAGCTGGGAGGGGTCGGGCTCTGATCCAGGGAACAAGGACAGGAGGAGACAAAAGGGCTTCAAGTCCTTCCAGAGGAGATAAAGGGAAAATTTCTTCCCTGAAAGGGTGGGCAGGCACTGGCACAGCTGCCAAGGGCAGTGGTGGAGTCACCAGCCCTGGAAGTGCTGAAAACACATATGGATGTGGCACTTGGGGACATTAGTGGTGAGTGGCAGTCCTGGGTTAATGGTTGGAATCTTTGATCTTGGAGGGCTTTTCCAACCTTAACAATTCCATGATCCTCTGTTATCTGCCATGAATATAGTGGGTTCAGTTGGCTCTGTGTTTGTCCCAGTGCACGTGGGCACTTCAGAGACCCCAACAGGACAATGACAAATGGGACACAGATACATGGACATAGTTAGAAAGAAGAGCCTGGAAGTATCTCCCCAAAGAGCATTTCCAGCCCCTGTCAGGATGGTTTTTTGAGATTGTCTGGTTTTATCCCAGATTATGAGGACCTTTGACCAGCTTGTCTGGTCTTTACTCTTGAGGTAGTTCAGAAGAGGAATGTCCTTCCTCTCCCTGAGGGCTGGTGACACATCCAAGATGGTTCTCAAGATGAACAAACTTTCAGAAACAATCAGAGATGATGTTTTCTTCAGCCACCTCCATCAGAAACCCCTCAGGCTCTTCCTGGCCTTCAGACTGAGCTCTTCAAGCAATAAATCAGAGTTGTGTGGTGCCAGGAGAAGCATCATCTCCAACCAGCAAGGTGACTTCAAAATGCCTTGAACATTTGAGGCTCTATATAATTATGCATTTATAAGCTCTTATATACAAGTTCTTGGAGGTGAAGGCAACTCTTCCACAACTGAAGAACTCTTGAATTCAGCTGTGTAGCAATGAATTTATACAAGAAAATTAGAGATGTGCCTAAACTGGCTCATTTTCTGGTGTCTCCTTGCTCAGCCCCAAATTCTTCAGTGCAGTGCAGGGCAAGAAAGGATCCTGAAAGGCACAGTGTGGTCCTCAGGAAGGACTGGTCAGATGGACCTGAATCAGGCCTAGAAACCCTTTTCTGCTCACTCATGGGGTCAGGAAAATGCTGTTACGTGATGTTTCCAGAGAACAAGAGGTTGATTCCAAGAAGGAATTCCCAGGGAGTGGCTTTATCTTTGTGCTCAGAATTATGGTTCTTGGGTAACTCTGGCCCACACTTCCCATTTCCAGCCCTGCCTCTCTGCTGCTGAGGCCCAACAGGAATTCCTGATCTGCAGTTTATGGGAAATCCCAGGGGAGTACAAGGGGAAGGACATCTCTCAATGTCCCGTGGCATGTCCATGGCCATTGCCTTGATTTATCAGCAAGTTCTCTGCAGCTTTGAGAGATGGGCTGATTCCAATGGGATGAAGTTCAAGAAGGCCAAGTGCAGGTCCTGCCCTTTGGCCACAACAACCCCCTGCAGCACTCCAGGCTGGGCACAGAGTGGCTGGAGAGCAGCCAGGCAGAAAGGGACCTTGGAGTACTAATTGACAGGAAGCTCAACATGAGTCAACAGTGTGCCCAGGTGGCCAAGAAGGCCAATGGGATCCTTTCCTGGATCAAAAATAGCGTGGCCAGCAGGCCCAGGGCAGTGACCCTTCCCCTGTACTCTGCATTGGTGAGGCCACACCTTGAGTGTTGTGTTCAGTTCTGGGCCCCTCAGTTCAGAAAGGATATTGAGGGGCTGGAGCAGGTCCAGAGAAGAGCAACGAGGCTGGAGAAGGGACTGGAGCACAAGTGCTGTGGGGAGAGGCTGAGGGAGCTGGGGGTGTTCAGCCTGGAGAAGAGGAGGCTCAGAGGTGACCTCAGCACTGTCTATAACTACCTGAAGGGAAGTTATAGCCAGGTGGGGGCTGGTGTCTTCTCCCAGGCACTCAGCAATAGGACAAGGGGGCACGATGGGCTCAAGCTCTGCCAGGGGAAATTTAAGTTGGAGATCAGGTGGAAACTCTTTGCAGAGAGAGTGCTCAGGGATTGGAATGGGCTGCCCAGAGAGGGGGTGGATTCACCATCCCTGGAGGTTTTTAAACACAGATTGGCCATGGCACTGAGTGCCATGATCTGGTAAAGGGACTGGAGTTGGACCAAGGGTTGGACTCGATGATCTTGGAGGTCTTTTCCAACCCAATCGATTCTATGATTCTATGATTCTATGATACCTGAAGCCATCAGGGCTGGAGAGATGTCCATAAGGAGAGTGGCCCACCAAGGCTCTGGGCTGTGGAAAATGAGGTCCTGTGGTTTCCTGCACTGCTGCTGTTCTGCACTGGGTGATGTTCTGTAGGTGCTCCCATCCCTGCAGACTCTCCTGCTGACAGCAGATCTCACTGTTTATACCACATCCATGGGAATCATCTTCCTGAGAAAATGCAAGAATTTTTAGCCACAAACCAGATCTCCATAACAGGTTCTGAGAGCCTCAGGCAAGGCAATAAATCAGGTTTATTCCAAGGATCAGTGGCTGGAGAAGACCTGAGTGGCTTCGGGGCCTTTGTGGTGGAGCTTATCCAGTTTATCTAAGAGATGAGTCTTATCAAACAATCACAGAGATTAGGGTATTTCTGACATTACCCACCAGTTTAGGAGCATCACCTGAGACAGGTACATCCTGATCTTGTACTTTGTTAGACATTCAGAGCTTGCCCTGGAAGTTAATTGGAGTGTTGGGTTTGCACTTCCTCATAACGGGACCTGAGACACCACAATTATTAAGCCCTTCTGAAAATGAACCTTCAAGGACCTTCAGCTCTCTTGGACCATCTGAAAGGGGTTAAGGAAATCCCATTGTGGAAAGTTCTTGCAGTGATGAATTGTAGCACTGAGGAAAAGCTTTTTGGGAGGGATCTGAGGTTTGCACTGCCAAAAGCTACTGGAGAGACACAGATTTTGGAAGGGCTGAGATAGGGGAAGCCAAACCCTCTGGTTAAAGCAGTGAGAAATATCAGGGAGGGTTGATGGGTTCCTCCTGATCCAAATGTCTAAAAAACATCTGAGATTTAGTGTCTCTTATCTCTCCACCATCCCAAAAATAATGATGGAGCTTGACACGTTTTCAGGAACAGGAAGTACAAGCACACAAAGTGATCTTTCTGAGATGAGACTGAAATTTAAGGCAGTGAAATTGGGCTTTTTAGTGCTTTACTATTTTAGATCCCCATGTGTTAAAATAGACCTGATGATCCTTTGCCTGTGGTGTCTGTTATTGATTATCTATTGGATTTAGTGAGCCTTGCCCAGGCCGTTTGTGCTGAGGGAGCTGCTTGGGTTCAGACACAGAAAGGCAGAATGGTGGAAGGGTCAGGGGTGGGGTTTGCTTTCAGAGAGGGAAATTGTGTTGATCTCCAAGTCAGGAGCAGAGAAGTGTGTCCCAGGGTCAGACCTTCCAGGCTGTGCAGCACAAAATATCATCAAGTTCCTCTCATACAGCAAAGGGGAGGCCACCAGGTTGGGGAGAGGGATGGAGCAGCTCTGCTATGAGGAAAGGCTGAGGGAGGGAATTGGGGTTGTCCAGCCTGGAGAAGAGAAATTTCAGGGTGGCCTTCCAGTAGCTGAAGAGACCCTACAGGACCAGGAGTGACAGGACAAGGGCCAACGGCTTCACACTGACAGAGAGAAGGTTTATATTCTGCATTGGGAAAAAACTCTTTGCCACGAGGGTGGGCAGGCCCTGGCACAGGTACCCAGAGAAGCTGTGGCTGCCCCATCCCTGGAAGTGTCCAAGGCCAGATTGGAGCAACCTGGGCGAGTGGAAGGTGTCCCTGCCCACAGCAGGGAGGGTGGAATAAGATGGACTTTAAGGTCCCTTCCAACCTAAACCACTCCATGGTTCTATGACCTAACACAGGGACCTGCTCTCTGACCCTTTCTCCTCCTCTGCTGTAGATTTTATGGCACCTGGTCTTCTGTGCTGGAACCCTTAGGGTGTCACCTGTGATCTGAGGGCTGGAGCTTCCAAGAGTTCCTCTGGAATGAACATCTTCCCTGAGTTGCCTGCAATGGCAAAGGCTCAATTTGCTGCTTGTATTTCCCAAGCTCCTGTCACTGTTCCATAACTAAACTTGCAGGAAAAAAACTAGCTCTGTGCTCTGAAAAGTGTTTGATGGGGACACTTCCTCCTGCTGAACACCTTTTTTTTCCCTTTGCAGGTTCCATGTATGATGGTTTAGCTGATGGTTATGGCTACGGGACCTCCCGGGGCAGCTACTACACCAAAACCCAAACAGGAAACAGCAGCTGGGGATATCCGGTAAGATTCCCTTTCATCTGGGAGCTGTGGCTCCCCCTGAGGTGTCTGCACAGAGACAACTCTCTAAAAGTCACACAGGAAGGTCACAGTGCTTCAGAAACTGTCCCAGGAGAGATCAGACATCACTGTGTCCTCCTGGGTAGTGATTCAGTGCAATGGAAGGGGATAGTTGAGGACCCTCCATCTGGGTTTTATTGCTTGGGGGTTTCACTGTGGACAAAGTTTGCTTTAGTTGGTGGATTGGTATCCACATGAGGGGTTTGAGGCTGTCTGAAGGATCAGTGTTGGGTTCAGACTCTTAAAATTCATTGCAGGTTTGGAGCACATCCATTGCTCACCTGCAACTGTTCCCATTTTTATTTCTGTGCCCCAAAGTTTCCCTTAGAAGAACATTAATGTGTCTGGAGAGTGATGCCCAAGGGTTCTGCATTATAACTGTGTTGCTGTTCCCAATCCCATGCTTGTGTAGACCCTTCCCAGATATTCTCTGTGCTCAGAAAAGAATGTTCAGTTCTTCCCTGGTGATTTCCAAAAAGATCATTACACATTTCCAGAGAAAGCACAGGTGAGATGGTCCTTGTCTTTGTGCAGTCTGTTTGCACATCCCACAGAGGTTCTGGACATGTCCTTGGTGTCCTTCTGGCACAACTTGTGCTCATCTTCCACCTTCCACCTGCTTCCTGTTTTCCCCTTGCTTTTCATCAGCTCTAAAGTGGAAAGGAGCAATTCAGCTCCAGGATTTGAATATGAGAGATGGAAAGGGCTCCTTTCAACAACTCTGGGACTGCAAAGCAGCTCCAAGTCAACCATCAAAGGCTTGAACCAGGAAAGGTGTTTCTATTGACTTCAAGCACACAGACAGAGGGTTGCAGCTTTTCCTGGGAGGTGCAGGACCCTCTGCCTGCTCACAGCATCAGCATTCCTGAGCTTCAGAAGGACTTATTATCTGTGCCATTCCTGATGGCCTTGGTGTAGCCCATTTGCTTCAAGGCAGGGGTGTCTCGTGCTGGGTTTGCCCCACTGTGTTTGCTGCATGTTCAGTGGGAAAACTGGGAGCACTGGAGTGCCTTTGGGATCTTGATTTACATCCTCTCTGTTGACTTGTTTCAATGGCCTTTGCTTTGCTGGTTAAACCCCAGGCACTTGGGCTTCTGCCACCACAAGGGTGACTGGAAAAGCCAGTTCAAAGGGGGCCCCCCAGATGGTGAAGGGCATTGGACAGCTCTGCCATGAGGAAAGGCTGAGGGAATTGGGGATTTTCAGCCTGGAGAAGAGAACACTCTGGGGTGACCTGATTGCAGCACTTTGGTACCTGAAGGAGCCAGTAAGAAAGATGGAGAAAGACTGTTCACAAGGGCCTGGAGTGACAGGACACAGGGAATGGCTTCAAACTGACAGAGGGCAGGGTTAGATGGGATATTGGTGAAAAATCCCTCCCTGTGAGGGTGGGCAGGCCCTGGCACAGGTTGCCCAGAGAAGCTGTGGCTGCCCCATCCCTGGGAGTGTCCAAGGCCAGGTTGGACGGGGCTTGGAGCAACCTGGGCTGGTGGGAGGTGTCCCTGCCCATGACAGGGGGTGGAATGAGATGATCTTTAAGGTTCTGAGCTTCTGTGATGGGCCAGAGCAAAGGTCCACCCATTTAACTGTCCTGTCTCCACTCCTAAGGTGATGACAGGGCCCTGCAGAAGGGTCTGGGCATGGTTTTTTGGCCACCAGAAATTCACAGCTGAGGCACCTCCTGAGGCGGAGGTGGAGTCTCTGAGCTTCATAAGTGAAATGTTTGTGAAGTTTTCTTTCAATAGTATGTTGCTGTTCTCTCTTGTGATTCCTGAGTGGAGTTTGTTACACTCTGTGTAAGCAAAATTGCTGTTCCAGCCACTCCAGTAGTTTCTGGAGGGATATTTTTGGTCAAGAGAGAGGAAACTAAACCCCAGCTCTGCAGCAGCCCCTTCAGCTCATGCTCATGCTGGGAACATGGTACTGCAGCCAGTGTTGCTCATGTGAGGATTATTGTTTAATCCTGTTAATTCCTGGTCTTCTCCCCAGTCACTGGACAGCTGGACAGATGTTGGGTAGGTGGCAATGCCCCTGCCTGCTGGGGATTTCAGTCAGCTCTGCTGGTGCTCTGGTGAACAGCCTGGAAGGTGAGGAGGAGGATCATGAGACACCAGAGGCCAATGGACACAGCAGCTCAGTCTGCTGTGGTTGACCACGGGCTCAGGCAGCTCTGGCTGTTCTCTGGAAGACTCTTCTACAGCCACTGATGAAGGAAGGTCTTCCTCTAAATTTAAGGGTCTTTCAAGTGTTTCATTCTAGAAATTTTTGCTAAGGGTGTTCAGGACCTCAACCACTTGTGAAGGATTCACGGGAAAATCCATCTTACCTAACTGTGTCTATCTGAAAATCAGCCACCTAGTCCTAACAAGTAGTCTGGGTTCCTCCCCTGGCCAACAAAGAGAGAGGTACGAGGAGGAGGTGATTCATCTCCTCTATCTTGGAGATCTGTCAGGTCAGGATGAATCAGCCCCTCTGGATTCCTATCTCCTGCCACGGGGATGGATGGGAGCAGTCACATAACAGGCTGCACTTCAGTCCCAAGTGCCATTGGCACATTGGAACACATAACCTCAAGCCTAAATCTGCTTAACAAGCTTAACAGACATCATAGTCCACAACCACACTGAGGAACCTCCTCCATTTTGCGTCTTCTTAAATGTTTCCAGACATCTGTGAGCAGCCTCCAGCTTGGCTTAAACTCAGCTTTGGTCTACAGACCTCTTTGAAGTCTGTGGAGGTTCTTTTTAAAAAATGTTTTCTGTTTGTAAATCCTGGATTGTAAGACGTGAAAACAAAGATAAAGCAAATGTATTTTTGAAGACAAAATTGCTGGACTTCTTTCCAGCTGGACCCAGAGTGATGAATGTGTCTCAACAGCAGCAGAGTCCTTTGAGGTGCAGAGCCAAATTCAGGTATTTCAGGAAAATGACCTAGTTTAGAATTCAAGAAAATTGCTTGCTCTTAGTACACCTGGAGTTAAAAAGGTGTAGCAGGAAATCCATGTCCGTGTTGTTGCTCCACAGTACCTGCAGCTGCCCTTAAATTGCAGTGTCTTAGATGCCTTAGATGGTGATGTTAAAGGACAGGAGGCTTCCTGTCTCACCCATGGCTCTTAAAAGCCCCTGGGCTCCTCCTTTTGCCTTGTCTTGTGTCTTCCTGTAAATGTGTCTTCCTTTTTGCTTCTGCCTTTTCTTCCCAACCTTATGATACCAATGTTCAAATATTAGAGCAAAAGAAACAACAGATCTGGAGGAGGAGCTCTCTCTGGACCAGTCAATGTGGCACAGGCTGCACACAGCAGTGCTGGAGTCACCACCCCTGGAAGTGTCCAAAAATGTGTGGATGTGGCCCAGGGAACATGGGCTAGCGGTGAACGTGGCAGTGCTGGGGGAATGGTTGGACTCAATGATCTCAGAGGGCTTTTCCAACCCTAATTATTCCATGGGAGTGTAAATCCATGACTGTGATTCTAACACTGCTGACTAAAACCTCTGATTTACCCTTTAGTAAAGATTATTTTCTGTTTATTCCTCTTAGTCTACCCAAGTAGGTACTCCCTGTAGTAGTAATAGCATGTTTTGGGATGCACTGACAGGTGCATTGGTGACTGCAAACCTTTCAGTGCTGGGTGGTGTCTCAGTCCAGGTGCTGTCAAGCCCTGAAGACCCCTGGAGACATTTGTCACCCTGCTGACAATGTGAGTCCTGAGTGGCCACCAGTTCCCAAAGCCATCCCACAGGATGTCCCTGTGTAAGACCTGAGTGGTGCCTCAGGAGGTTCAGTGGTGACCACGGTTTACACAGACAAACCTGAGGCAGGTTTAAGGAAGCTGAACTGGGCACCCAGAGTAGGAGAAGTCCCAGATGAGCTGCACCCTTGACTCTGACACCTCAACACTGCCTCTTAAATAGGGTCTGTTCATCAGTGGGCTCCAACCCACAGGCACAGCCTGGTGGTCCATGAGTTGCAGCGAGTGTGGTGCTCACCCCAACCGCAGGCACAGCTTTGGAGAAACACAACCAAATCCCAAACACCGTGGAAGGCAGTACATGGAGTGCCATCAGCCTCTGGGTTCAATGCTCACCCTGGGTCTGTTGGGTTGGCAAGTCCAGCCCTGCAAAGAGTCAGGGTGTTCCCAGCTGCCATGTCTGTCCTGGCACAATCAGGATGAGGCAGTCCCAGGACAAGGGGCAGATGCCCACCTGGGCTCCCTGTGCTGCTGTTTCCACAAGGAGACACAGCAGAAGGATGGGGGTGTAAGTCAAAACATGTCCCCAGAGCACTGCCCCAAACAAGGAGCAAACAAGGTCCGGGTGTGCTGGGTGGGGAATCTGGGATGTTGGGGTGCCCTGCTTCCCATGGGATGAGCAGACCCTTGTTCCCACAGAGCTGACCCAGCCTGGGGCTCTCACAGTGTCACAGAACTCCTAAGGCTGGAAAAGACCTGCAAGAGCATGGAGCATAACCATTGAGTGATCCCCACCTTGTCCCCCAGTCCAGAGCACTGAGTGCCATGTCCAGGGATGGGGACTCCACCACCTCCCTGGGCAGCCCCTTCCAATGTCTGAGCACCCTTTCCATGAAGAGATTCCTCCTGATGTCCAGTCTGACCCTCCTTTGGCATAACTTGAGACCATTCCCTCTCCTCCTGTCCCTTGTTCCCTGGGAGCAGAGCCCAACCTTCACCTATTCCATCCTCCTGGCAGGGAGCTGTTGAGAGTGGAAGGTCCCCCCTGAGCCTTCTTTTCTCCAGGTTGAGCACACACACCCCCTGGCCCCCCCATCTCCCTCAGCCCCTCCTGCTGCTCCAGCCCCTTCCCAGCTCCGTTCCGTGCCCTACACACACTCCAGTCCCTCAGTGTCTTTCTTGCAGTGAGGGGCTCAAACATCACTTAAGTGAGTAAAACCTCTGAGAGCAGCCCTGGAATATTTGGCAGGGCTGATGGTACTCCAATTAAAGCAGTTAACTGAGCTGAATCCTGGCACAGACCAGCTGAGGACCAGGGGCTCCTGGTCCAGCAGTGCTCACCACTGCACTCCTCGGGTCCCACTGCCAGAGCCTCAGGCCCTGCCCTGCCCTGCCCTGCCCTGCCTTGCCCATTCTGTTGAGTTTCTGAAGCAATTATGTCCACTATGGCACTAATGAAAAACAGACACTTTGGTGATCCCTCTGCTCTAGAGAGCATGAAAATCCTCAGCCAAATGTCCTTAGTAGGAGAAGATTGGAGAGCTTTCTCTCCCAAGTGCTTTATCTGCATCAGAGGTGTCACCACTTTGCTGTCCCTGCCTGGCTTTGCCTCCCTGGACAAGCATCTCCCATGGTCAGTGGGAACTTTGTTCCATAGGGATTTCAGGTCTAAATTTGTCATTTTCTGTGATGATGCATTCAAGTTGAAAAGAACCCCAAAATAGAGTGGTTTGGGCAATCTTATCAAAGAAAACAAAGTTTTACAGTCATTGCACCTCATTGCTCAGTCAGATCCTGGTGTCCCTCTGAGGTTTTGTACTTTGGAGGAGCAAGATGGGCATTGCCTTCTCTGGGAATGAAAAAAGCCCATGAAAAATCAGAGGGAAAAGGAGCACCCGAGTGAAGTGGGAAAGAGCATTTCACCAACACATAAACAGTATTTCTGCTGGTTTTGCAATTTTCCTCCCTGCATGGAGGGGGCAGGAGGCAGCAGCTGAAGCATTTCGCAAGCAGCAGCAAGGAGCTGTTCCCACCCATCACTCAGGGTGGGACCTGTCGTGTTGCATCGCCTGTGCTGTGCCCTCCAGCCTGGGAGAAACCTGCTCCTGACGTGTTTGTACCGAGCCCTTCGCTGCTCTCCGTCTGCTGCTCCAGAAACAAACCGATGGCAAGGGGAGGGGAAAAGAAAGGAGGGGCGGGTGTTGAACCGGAGGCGTCCTGAGATGCAGGGGCAGCTCTCTGGCATGGACCCTGATGGGGAGCACAGGCAGAGCTGGCATCAGAACCCAGTCCTGGGGCTGGGACACCTCACTCTGAGGTTCTGCTGCTCTGCAAAGAGGGGAGAGACTTGTCCTGTTTAGCTGAAGAGTTTATGGGAGGCAAAGACAGAAAAGGACTCACTGGGAGTCCTTTTCTATCCTCACTGGCTGGGATGGTGCCATTTTCAGTTTCTCCCTAAAACCAGTATTATGCCAGCTCAAAAAAAGGGGTTAAACATGTTTATTTACCTGTTTTATGAGATGGATGGGCATTCCAATCATTGTGGCTGAAACATGTTGCAGGTTAAGAGCTAATGAGCCAGAAATGCTCATTAATTTGCAGGAAGTTCTGTGCTGCTGACAGTGAAGGGAAGCACTTACTGGGCCTGGCAGGGGCACCAGTGCTCCCAGTGCTGCCTTTCCCCCCATCCCTGCCCACCTTGTTATAATATGAATGAATGAATGAATGAATGAATGAATGAATGAATGAATGAATGAATGGCTCCCAAGGCCTGGCCTCAAACATATGGACTCATTTCACAGCAGGGAGGAGAAGTTCAGGCTAAAATTGAGGATGTGGGGCTGCCTGGCTGCACATGAGCATCCTCCTGAATCCAACAGGCACAGGGGACTGGCAGTGCCAGATGGAATGGCTGGAACCACAGAATCATGGAATGGCTTGGGTTGGAGGGGATCTTCAAGCTCATCTCTTTCCCTGCCATGGGCAGGGACACCTTCCACTGTCCAGGTGGCTCCAAGCCCCACCCAGCCTGACCTTGGACACTTCCAGGGATAGGACAGCCACAGCTTCTCAGGGCAACCTGTGACAGGACCTGCCCACCCTCACAGGGAAGAATTTCTCCCCAGTGTCTAATCAAAACCTACTCTATGTCAGTGTGAAGCCATTTTCCCTTGTCTTATCCCTACAGTTCCTGATGAACAATCTCTCTCAAGCTTTCCTGTAGGTCCCTTCAGATATTGGAAGGTGCTATGAGATCTCCACAAACCTTTTCCTCTCAAGGTTGAACATCCTCAAATCCCCCAGGGAGGTATTCCAGTCTCATTATTATTTTCATGGCCTCCCCTGGACTTGCTCCAACAGTTCCATGTCCTCCTTGTGGTGGGGACACCAGAACTGTGAGGAGGGTAGAGGGGGACAATCCCCTCAGCCTCCTCCTGCCCATGCTGTGGGGATGAGCCCAGGACACAGTTGACTTTCAGGGCTGCAAACTCACATTACCACAGGACCTGTGTGCTGCAAGGAGACCTACCAAGCTGCCCTGACTTCTCACTTCCCATGGGGAGAAGTCTTGGTGGCAGCCTGGGCCCTTCAGAATGGTTTCCAGACCTCGCAGTGCAGAGGGAATCACCACTTTCCATCCCCACCCCACTTTGAGGGATTCCTGGTTTTTTTCCAGATTTCTCTGCAGTCCTGAAGGGCAGAGATGTGGCCCTGGCACACTGTGCCAACACCCATGAGCAGTGGGCAGATGCAATTCAGGCTGTTGGGAAACCTGGGTGGCTGGGGAGGTTTGGAGGCCAGAGATTGGTGATTTCCTTGCACTGATGGTGCTCTGCACAGGGGGAGCTCACCCTACACATGGAATGGCAGCAGCAGAACGTGTGAGATGGTTGTCAGGTCCTCTTTAAACCACAGACTGTGTAACAGCATCACCTTCACCTTCAGAGGTGTCACCTCCTCCCCAGACAGATTACCTTGCTCCTTCCTTGCTGTGCTTCCCATCTCAGAGATCCCTGCAGCCAGGGAAGAGATCACAGCTCAGGAGATTCCTTTGCCTTGGCCACGGCTGCTCCAGGGGAAGAAGTGACAGTCTCTGCCCCAGCTGGGTCAGCATCCCACATTGGGGTGCAAGTTTTTGTCTGAGAAAGCCACTCCTAAGGCACAGACTTTGCTGAGATCAAGAAGGGATCACTGTGTGAGGATTCCTAGGGACTGTTTGGCAAGAGCTCCTGAAATCTCCCAGAGCTGCAGGACACTCCTCATCGATCTGGAGGCTTTGGATCAGGCTCCTGCTGCAAAGAGGAATTCTAAGATACCAATTAGTTCACTGCCACTTGAAAGAGATTAAAATGGGCTCAGCCAAGCATCTGGTAGAATCAGCAATAAAAGTCATGCACTGACTTTGGTAATGAGCTTCACATCACACGGGAACTATTTTCCCATGAGTTTGCAAAAGGCTTCCCCGCCCTGCTGGGACCTGCACTGACTTGCCACTCAGGGCTCCCTATGTTGCAGAAAGGTGTCTTTCCAAACAGGCAGTGGCTTTGCTTCACCCATCCCAGGGCTGGCAAGGAAGAGAACAATGCTATAGGCCACTGGAAACCCCAGCAGGAAATCTAGAATTGATAACTCTATCTCAGTAAACAGAGCCACACTCACACCTTCCCGGGCAGCCTGTGTGAGAGCACTGCAGAGCACACAAAAGCCTTAGATAAACAAGTTACTCTTCCAGGGTTGGCTGAATCGGTTTCAGCAGATGCCCAGGGGCAACTCAGCTCTGCCAAGCTTCTGACAGCCCCACAGAATAATCCCAGCTTCCACTGACTCACAAAGAAAGCCGACAGGGCTCACGTCTAACAAGCTGCTGTCTGTCCTGAGGCTGCTGCCAGTGGTGAGCCCTGGGAGGGGGTTCCTTGCCCCACCAGGCAGCCAAGTCCACCCTGCATCTTCCCACAGCAGCCCTGGCCCATCACTGTCCCACCCCTCACTGTCCCATCCCTCACTGCCCCACCCCTCACTGTCCCACCCCTCACTGTCCCATCCCTCACTGTCCCACCCCTCACTGTCCCATCCCTCACTGTCCCACCCCTCACTGTCCCACCCCTCACTGTCCCATCCCTCACTGTCCCATCCCTCACTGTCCCATTCCTCACTGTCCTATCCCTCACTGTCCCATCCCTCACTGTCCCATTCCTCACTTTCCCACCCCTCACTGTCCCATCCCTCACTGTCCCATCCCTCACTGTCCCACCCCTCACTGTCCCACCCCTCACTGTCCTATCCCTCACTGTCCCACCCCTCAGTGTCCCACCCCTCACTGTCCCACCCCTCACTGTCCCACCCCTCACTGTCTTATCCCTCACTGTCCCACCCCTCACTGTCCCATCCCTCACTGTCCCATCCCTCACTGTCCTATCCCTCACTGTCCCATCCCTCAGTGTCCCACCTCTCATTGTCCCACCCCTCAGTGTCCCACCCCTCAGTGTCCCATCCCTCACTGTCCCACCCCTCACTGTCCCACCCCTCACTGTCCCACCCCTCACTGTCCCATCCCTCACTGTCCCACCCCTCAGTGTCCCATCCCTCACTGTCCTATCCCTCACTGTCCTATCCCTCACTGTCCCACCCCTCACTGTCCCATCCCTCACTGTCCCATCCTTCACTGTCCCATCCCTCACTGTCCCACCCCTCAGTGTCCCATCCCTCACTGTCCCACCCCTCACTGTCCCACCCCTCACTGTCCCACCCCTCACTGTCCCATCCCTCACTGTCCCACCCCTCAGTGTCCCATCCCTCACTGTCCTATCCCTCACTGTCCTATCCCTCAGTGTCCCATCCCTCAGTGTCCCACCCCTCATTGTCCCACCCCTCAGTGTCCCACCCCTCACTGTCCCACCCCTCACTGTCCCATCCCTCACTGTCCCATTCCTCACTGTCCCACCCCTCACTGTCCCACCCCTCACTGTCCCACCCCTCACTGTCCCATCCCTCACTGTCCCATCCCTCACTGTCCTATCCCTCACTGTCCCACCCCTCACTGTCCCATCCCTCACTGTCCCATTCCTCACTGTCCCACCCCTCACTGTCCCACCCCTCACTGTCCCACCCCTCACTGTCCTATCCCTCACTGTCCCACCCCTCACTGTCCCATCCCTCACTGTCCCATCCCTCACTGTCCCACCCCTCATTGTCCCACCCCTCAGTGTCCCACCCCTCACTGTCCCACCCCTCACTGTCCCATCCCTCACTGTCCCACCCCTCACTGTCCCACCCCTCAGTGTCCCACCCCTCACTGTCCCACCCCTCACTGTCCTATCCCTCACTGTCCCACCCCTCAGTGTCCCACCCCTCACTGTCCTATCCCTCACTGTCCCACCCCTCACTGTCCCAGGGGTTTCTAAACACAGAAAAAGGAATCAAAAAGGAGGATGGTGTCACCTTAGAAGCACATACCTGGTAGATCATGACTTCATGAAAGGTGGCTTTGCTGTTGCTGCACATCCCAAACAAAACTGGGATGGAGAGACCCTTGTGCATGGCCACCCTGGACACTTCACAGGCTCACAGAATGTGCTGAGCTGGAAGGGACCCACAGGGGTCAAGTCCAACCCTCAGCCCTACCCAGACCCGTCCCCAGGAGTCCCACCCTGTGCCCCAGAGTATCATCCATCACTCCTGGAGCTCTGGCAGCCTTGGGGCTGTGCCCACTGCCCTGGGGAGCCTGGTCAGTGCCCACCACCCACTGGGGGAAGAACCTTTTCCTGATACCCAACCCAAACCTGCCCTGACACAACTCCAGGCCATTCCCTGGGTGCTGTCCCTGGTCCCCACAGAGCACAGCTCAGTGTCTGCCCCTCCTCTGCCCCTGCCAAGGAAGTTGTACCTGCAATGAGGTCTCCCCTCAGACTCCTCTTCTCCAGCTGAACACACCAAGTGCCCTCAGTGCCCTCACACACTTCAGTGGGATTGCCCCACTGCCAGGGGAGCCCCTGAGGCTCATCACACTGCCCCTCTGATGTGCCTCATCCTTGCTCTTCTTACCACATCCAAAGTGTTCTCCCAACTCCCTGGGAGCTCCACAGCAGGCACCAAGCATGGCCCTGCTGTGCTGCAGCACCAGCAGGTTTGTTCCTGGAGCCCCTGGAGTAAACACAAAGAGCATTTGCTCCCCTTTCCTCCCCTCCCAGCAATTCCCCTGTTGAGATGCAAACCTGAAAACTCCTTCAAATGGCAGAGGGATGTGGGTCCTGGCACAGCTGGGCTGCCCTTGCCCAGACGCTGTGCCCACAAGGGAACCCCTTGGGGAGGGTTCAGCCATTGCCTGTGCAGCTCCTCTGGGTCACAGTCGAGAGGATTCCCTGCATTCCTGAAGATCAGCTTCTTAAGGGAAATATTTGCCTTCATTAATTAACATAATGGCAATTCTGCAGAGTGTTGGAGACAGGAGTGATGCTCAGGGCTGGGCTGTAGTTGGGGCAGAGCGGAGGGACTTGGGCTGAGCCTGCAGAGAATTCCTGTTTCTCTGTTGTGGTGTTTCTGTGTTTGGATATAGGATTTTTTTTTCAGTGACATGAACCAGGCACAGGCTTTTCACATCTCCATGGAAATAATGAAGTGCCAGTGTTGACTTTTCTCTCCCAGCCAAAGGCACTCTTGGGTGGCCTTTGCAGAAAGAGGGTGTAAGAGTTGGATGAGAAGAAGCCACTTTGACCCAACAAGGAATGACAGATGAGCTTTCCTGAGGCAAACCAAAGGGGTATGGGGCAGGCAGGTTTATTCTTTAGTTCTCTGTATCCCTGTTTGCTGCATGTCTTGCAGATCTGCTTCCCAGAGTGCACAAACTCAGGATGGTGGAGCAAACAGCTTGAAAGTAGCTGTATTTATTTTTCTTAAGGGAGTACACACCTACCCTGCAGGCTTCCAAGTGCCAGCACTGACATCCAGAAGGTTTAATATTGCAGAAGAATATTGAATTCCACCTTGGCGTGGCAAACTTGATGCAAATCCGGGGGAATTTTGGTGAAGTGGTGAAGGCATTTTGAGCTGACAGTAGAACAGCTAAAGCCATTTTTTGTTTTGTTAATTGCAGCTGATTTACTTTACCATCTTTTATCTTTCCTTCTTTTATAACCTGGCTTAGTCACCTCAGTTTTTATTGCACATCCCTCATTGTTCCCAGAGCATCCCATTATATGAGCTGATAGTACACACCTTGTAACTCATAAGCAAATGTTCATTGTCTCCACTTGTTTCTTGTTACAGTTTGATTCAAGAATCACTTCTTACTCATTTTTCACTCCCTTTGCTCCCTTCCTAAGGAACTAACAAATGGGAGGAGAAGAAAATAGCATAAGGAAATTACAATAAATGCAGGCACTGCTGGCAGGTGAGGGTGGGGCATCAGTTGTGAGGGCAAGAGACGTGCTGTGAGCTCCCTGCACCCCGTGTCTGTTGGGAATAAGGCATTTTTGCTGTAGTCAGGCCCACATTTGAGCTTTCAGATCTTCTTTAAAGCTCCTGGATGCCACATCCTGATCACTAAGTGTCCTAAATCAGGTTAGTGTCCCAAAGTTAGGTTGGATATGAGGGAAAGGTTCTTCCCCCAGTGGGTGGTGGGCACTGACCAGGCTCCCCAGGGCAGTGGGCACAGCCCCAAGGCTGCCAGAGCTCCAGGAGTGCCTGGATGACCCTCTGGGGCACAGGGTGGGACTCCTGGGGATGGGCCTGTGCAGGACTGAGGGTGGGACTCCATGATCCTTTCCAACTAAGCAGATTCTGGGATTTTGTGATGGCCTGAAGTTGTGTCAGGGCAGGTCTGGGTTGGATCTCAGGACAAGGCTCTTCCCCCAGAGCTGGGCACTGAGCCCAGGGCAGTGGGCACTGACCAGGCTCCCCAGGGCAGTGGGCATTGACCAGGCTCCCCAGGGCAGTGGGCACAGCACTCAGGGAGTGCCTGGATGAATCATTGGGGCACAGGGTGGGACTCTTGGGGATGGGCCTGTGCAGGGCTGAGGGTTGGACTGGATGATCCCTGTGGGTCCCTCCCAGCTCAGTCTGTTCTGTGAAATATCAAGGTGGGCTTTGACCTGTTTGCTTGGGCTGCAGGTGGGATAACCTCCCATAAATGTGGAGCCACAAAAAAGGAGTCATAGAATCATAGAATCAATTGGGTTGGAAGAGACCTCTGAGGTCATCAAGTCTAACCCTCGATCCAGTCCCACTGTGATCACCAGATCATGGCACTCAGTGCCATGTCCAGTCTCAACTTAAAAACCTCCAGGGATGGAGAATCCACTCCCTCTCTGGGCCCATTCCAATGCCTGAGCACTCTCTCTGTGAAGAATTTATTTCTGATATCCAATCTGAACTTCCCCTGACAGAGCTAAGCCCATGCCCTCTTGTCCTTCTGTTGGTTTCCTGAGAGGAGAAACCAATCCCCACCTGGCTACAACCTCCTATCAGGGAGTTCCAGACAGTGCTGAGGTCACCTCTGAGCCTCCTCTTCTCCAGCCTGAACACCCCCAGCTCCCTCAGCCTCTCCCCACAGCACTTGTGCTCCAGTCCCTTCTCCAGTCTCATTGCTCTTCTCAGTTGGGTTGCAAGAGACCTCGGAGATCATCAAGTCCAACCCTTGATCCAACCCCACTGGGATCACTCTGACACTCTGTGCCCTGGGCTGGTGATCCCAGTGGGGTTGGATCAAGCCATGTTGGATTCTCTGTCCCTGGAGGTGTTTCAGAGGACACTCAGTGCCACATCCAGTCCCTTCTCCAGCCTCGTTGCTCTTCTCTGGCCCCGCTCCAGCCCCTCAATCTCTTTCCTCAACTGAGGGGCCCAGAACTGAACACAACACTCACGGTGTGGCCTCACCAGTTCTGAGTACAGGGGAAGGGTCACTGCCCTGGGCCAGGATCCCATTGGCCTTCTTGGCCACCTGGGTACACCTGGGCACACCTGGGCACACAGTGCTGGCTCATGTTCAGCCTCCTGTCCATCCAACCCCACAGGTCCCTTCCAGGGAGTTGTGGGGATTCTGTAGCCACCGCCTGGGCAGGGAGGGGCGTGTCCTTGGCGACCCCGCTGACCGCTCCGTGTCCCCTTTTTCCTTCTGTCCAGCTCTACAACGGGACCCTGAAGCGAGACGTGGAGAACAGGCGCTACAGCTCCTACAGCCAGATGGAGGGCTGGGGCAGCAAACACTACGGCAAGGCTGTGTGCGGCCCCCGCGCCGGCAGCGACTACTGCTTCGTGCAGAACATCAAGAGCAGCCGCAGCGAGCCCGACCTGTACTGCGAACCCCCTCGGGGCACGCTCAGGAAGAGCCAGGTCGGGGGCAGAGCCGAGCACAAGACCACCCTGAACCGCCAGAGCATCTACAGCAGCTGCAGCACCCAGCAAGGAACCACCAGGACGAGTAAAAAGATGCCAGCGCGGGCGCTCTCCTGCCCCTCCAGCAACAAGCCCGACGTGGTGTATGCCCAGCCCGTGATGAGCTGTAAGCAGGACGCGGTTTATGGGCAGGCTCAGTCCGGCTCCAAGTAAGTTTGCTGCGGTCTGGGCGAGTGGAGATGTGGTGGGGAGGGCTGTCCAGCAGTGCCAGCCACCTTAGGCTGCTTGGTAGCCACTGGAGAGCGCCCAGCTGTGTGCCCCGGGCTGGATCGCGGCCAGCAGCAAAGTGGGTCACATGAGTCACGTCTCAAAGGGTTTGTGTCTCCTCCTGGGCTGTGGAGGGAAATCAATACGAGTGGGAAAGCAATATGACTGGGAGACCAATATAACTGGCTCTGCTGTATCTCTGGGATGTTGGGAGAGATGATCTCTCAGTCTCTGCGGTCTTTGCAGGATGAGGGTGGGGAGGTGAAGAGCAGAAAGCCTGGCGGGCAGTCTGGGTGCCTCTCCTGGCCATCAGACTGCTTCACCTGGGCAGGAAACATATCTTTAAAAAATCAGCTGGTTTTGAAGGAGTTGGTTGCTGAGGATCTGACTCAACAGAGCTGAGAACCTCCAGAGTGGTGGCATTTACTTCTTTTCTTTTCATTCAACCTGTGCTCTTCTGCCCAAAAGGTCTGATTTGGGTTCCAGAAAAAAAACAGAGTCGACAATTGAGATAAAAATCCTAATTGGAATAATTTGCCTGGTCAGGAAAGAGAAGTCAGTGGAAGCAGTTAATTCCTTCCTGTCCAGAGCATCCAGTCCCATTTGGGTTAGGAAGTATGTAAGGGTGGAGGATGGTCCAACGTGTCTCAGCATCAGATCCCTTCTTGTAGATGTTGCCTACAACAACAGAGCAAGTAAAACACTCCACAGAGCTCAGACACTCCCAAGGATGTACCAGTGCAATGCTCCCATCAAAAATCAGCCTTTTGGGGGGTGTTACAGGGGCGTTGGTTGAAAGGTGCCCCAACGCTGATGGCTGAGCTGCCTCCAGCTCCAGAGCACCAACCACGTCCTGCTGCAGCCTTGGTCTGCACAAACCACAATCTTGGAATTCTTAGTCTTGGAAGACTATGGTGTGCATGTTTTGAACTGCAAAACCCTGCAGTGCAAGGTTGTTCTCCTGGGCTGGAGAAAGAGGGTCTGCAGCTCCCAACAAGCCTTTCCAGGGGCTCCTGCACTGCCTGTGCTGCATGACCATCACGCAGGGCTTGCTCTGCAGCAACCCAGAAATTGTCACAACCCCCAGACAGACGTGACAGCTTGTCATGCAAACCTTAGAAGGTCTCAAGCTCATTCCTGGTGGTCCCTGGTCCCAGAGAGGATTTGCACACTGCAGGAGAAGTGTGAGCCTATTTAACAGGTCTCACAGGCTTTGTCATAACTCCCACCAAAGGCCAGAAAGTGTCAAGCTGTTGCCCCAAGGAATGACATAGATACTGAGAAAACCCCCTCACAGTCCTCAGTTTGTCACCAAAATCAGGCTCTTTTCCACGTCTGAATGTTCCAGATCTCTCAGCTCTGAGATGGGCTCAGTTGGTCAAAACTTGGTTGTAATAATGCCAAGGTCACGGGTTCAAACCCCTGTTTGGGCCATTGACTTAAGAGTTGGACTCGATGGTCCTTGTGGGTCCCTTCCAACTCAGAACAGTCTGTGATTCTCTGTCTAAGCCTCCCTGGTTTTGCACTGAGCAGAAGTGTGTCCCACAGTGTGTGTGCCAAGAAATGTCACCCACCCAACAGTGTGGTATCACCAAACCTTGGCTGCCCGTGTGCCCAGTTCTCGTTCAACACGTGCAAAATTAGCCCTGGCCACCCCAGAGCACTGGTGGCACTGACCTGCTGCTGGGAGCAGCTTTGCAAATCCCCTGGAACAGGAAAGAGGGACGTTCCATAAGCTGGAAATAACTTGTTCTAGGGAATTTATGACTAAAGAGCATGAAAGTGTAGTGGGAGGAGTGGCAGGATGACTAAACACAGGCCTGCAGCTGCCTTCTCCTGGGCTTTGGAGAAGTCAGTCAGAGACAGGTTCTGTCCACGGCGAGCCCGCGGTTGTGGTCACTGCTTTGGAAAGGCCACTTGAAGAGTGATGGTGTTTTCTGAGGAAGAGAACTGCTGTTGTGAGAGGAATCTTCTCCAGCTCTGGATGCCCCTTGGTTAGGGAGTGGCCCTATTTCTGTCCTTCTCCTGGCTTGGGGCATGGCCCATCTGGCAGAACTGGTTCTGATGTGGAAATGGCGGCTCTGAGTCGTGTAGGCTCAGCTGGGGCTGTGTCCCGTGAGCAAATCTGATCTGGCTGGGGCACACCCCTTGCTCCACCTGAGACTCTGCAGAGCTGGACTGGTGCTGAGGGCAGCTGGTACAAGGATTTCTGCTCAAAGGGCACGAGGTTGGCAGCAGTTGTCCTTAAATCTTTGGAAACGCAGGAAGGAGTTGGACTCTGGAGAAATTATTCACTTAGAAGACCATTAGCTCTTAGAAAGTGTCTGGCAGGTGACTGTTACCCTTGCCCTGCAGTGTGCTTTGGTTGAGAAGGGGCCTCCAGAGGTGGGTTAGGACCATGTCTGGGCTCTCTTTGCTGTGTAGGAATGTTGTGTTTGGAGGATTCTCCACTGGGAGATCTCTGTCTTCATTTGGGTCACCTGATCTTGGAGCAAGGAGAGCTTTGCTTGTAGGTAACCCCATTATGAACCAGTGCATGCTCAGCAGGGTCACAGCTGCTGCAGTTCCCAGTTTGGGGCTCTGTCCTTCTCTCCCAGACATTCTCCAGGTGGAATTTGTTCCTTTGCAACAGGGATAATTTCGTGTTCAGTGTTCATGCTTTAGATCTCCTGTGTGGGTGGATGTCTGGTCTGAATGTTTGCAATCCACTGCATGAGCCAGGGAAGGGCTGGAGGCTTTCCATGCCTTCTGAGGAGATCCAGGGGGTGATTTCCAGTGCTGTGAGAGTGATTATGGTGGCACCTACAATCCACTGGGTCTGTCTGCCACACAAAACTCCCCTGCAATGCAGTGCCCGTGCAGTGTCAGGGCTGATTCAAGAGTGGTGCTTCTCAGGTGTCCTCTGCTATGGATCTGATCTCCTTGGATGGTGTGAGATGAAAAACGAGTGTTTGGGTGTTCTCAGGGAGTGAGATACCAAAATACTGAGCGTGTGACAAGTGTTTGACCAGTGTCAAATAGTGCCCTGAACAGTCCCTCTGCATTTGGTAACAAAGTTCTCTCATTTCTGGAACTCTTCTTGACTGTGTGACTGCTGCTGTTTATTGAGCAGGCTTTGGCTGTGTGAGACATGGGAGAGAAGTTTCTTTGATGATTATCTCTCAGAGAGTCCTTCCTCTTCCAGCAGCACCTGTGAAGAAGTCATCTTTCCTCCAGCTGGCTGAGGAGCAGGTCAACACCTCAATGTTTTTCAGGAAAAGCCATTCTCTGATTCTCAGATAAACTAAACCATGACATAGGGTTTTACTCATCCCACAGCACTGGCTCTGGTGATGACATTTGAGTTTTGCACAGTTTGCCACATCAGGAGGTTGAGCACTCTTGGCTTGCCTGGAGAAAACTCCTCCTGAAGTGTATTGTCCTATTGTTATGATCCTGCCTCAGTGAGCAGAGAGGGACCTTCTGATGTTCCTTCCTTGAATTTCTTCATGGACAGGTTTGTTAAACATTGAAAGGGGCTGCACAGGGAGGTAATGAAGTCCCCACCCCTGGAGGTGTCTAAGGAACAACTGGATGTGGCACTCAGTGCTCTGAGCTGGGGGGCAAGGTGGGGATTTGACACAGGATGGACTTGATCCCAGAAGTCTTTTCCACCCTAAATGATTCTGTGATTCCAGACATACTTCTCTATAATCACTGAGGGTCCCAAGCCTTTGCAAACACTGTGTCATATGTAGATCTACATTTCCAAACTCAGTATCTTTGTCCTGGGCTCACATGTCCATCCATGGGTTTCTCAGGTGACTCCTGCCCAAGTGCAGCTCCCAATGAGCAGAAATCACATGTTGCCAAAATAGAGCCCTCTGGAGTGACCCCAGGTATCTGATGGAGCTGGAGAGAGTCTTCTCAGTGCCCAGCTTCTCCCTCATTCCCCCAGAACCCATCCTGTTTTGGGTTCTTGTGACATCCCTCAGATCTGCAGACTCAGCAACAGTGATTTCAGCAGCTGGTGAAGACTACCCATATTTGCTCATTTTTAACCACTTCCTCTGATGGGTGGGACTTGCAACCTGCTCCAAGTGACAGGGTGTCACCCTGAGCTCGGCAGCTTTCAGCTAAATTACATGTTGCAATTCTATTTATGTCATTTATGCCCAGTCAGGAAAAAAATGTCTCCCTCTTGCTTGGTCATCAGGCACAGATAACGAGAAGAGGTCATAAAGGACGTGGTGTTTAATGCCTCCTAGAAGCTTTAGAGTCTTTGTCCTGCTCCAGCTGGAACCTGAGGTACAAGAGAACTGTGTCTACCACCAGCTGACGCTGTGTTGGTTCTGTTTGTAGATGTGTTGCATGTTGTGCTTGAGGTGCCCCATGGCACTGCCAGCCCTGGGCCAGCCTGGACTGTGGCTGTGCAGGTTGTGGCCCTGCAGGAGCCTGGGCAGGGATCTGCTGGTTCCAGCACTTTAGGACGTCCCTGTGTCTGAGCTGAGGGCTGAGGGGCCCTTGCAGAGGACCAGTGGAGCTGAATTTGGTGGTCAGTAACCAAGTTACCCTCTAACAAAGTCAGTGCCCTTGTTGACTTCAGGGGAGCTCCAGGTGTCTGAGATGGAGACATGAGTGAGACACCAGACTAACCCCAGCCCTGGTGAAGGGGTCAGGCTGTTCTCGTTTGGGAAGATGAAGAGGTGAGCTGGGGTGTCTGCAGACATTCCTCAGCTTAAGGGTTGCTGATACAGATCAGGAGCCGTTAATGGACACCTACAATCCCACATGCACCTTTGGCCTCCTTTCCAGATGTATCCACATTTCCCTCTGGAGTTCTCTGGGAGAAAGAGCCTAAAACCTCTCGTCAGAGATCATGTGAAAGCAAGTGCCTCTCAAGGCACCTGGAAGTGTGGGATGTTTTGGTGCTGCTCTGTTAGAGGTCTGGGATACCTTGGCTGGCAGCTCAGGGGGAGGCAGTAAAGACTGGGGGAACCCTTTGGGGTCTCTGACATTTCTGTTTGTCTGTGGGGACAGGGATTTGTCCCCAGCTGAGCTGCCTCTGTGCTCCATGGCTGAAGTTCAGGGACAGTAAGTGTGTCCCACAGCCATTCACTCCCCAGCTGAGCTCGTTCTCCCTGGAAATACAACAGAGAGTGAAAACATCCTGAGGTTATTGAAACTACTATTGAAAAGCTCCTGGGAGTGTTTTTTGATCAATCTCCTGTTTTTGGGGATCAATAAAGGTGATTAACATCAAGACATTAATTCTCCAGGGCTATGCCACTTCATGAAAGCAGAACAGAGCAGGATGAAAGGCACCTTCATTTTGGTTTGTTCTTATCTGGGATAAAATACCTCTAAAAATGGCCATTTCACAGTAGTTTCCCTGTGATGTGAGCTTGCCTGTGCTGTGTTGGCACCCAGAGCATTGCTGAGGAGATGTGTGATGCTGTCCTGGCAGGGTCCCCACCCCTGCTCGTCCCCTGCTCAGTGCCACTCTGTGCCCATCTCCCCGGTGTCTCCTCATGCAGCAAAGCTGGAGAGGAAGTTCCAGCTGAGCTTTCAGTGGTGTCAAACCCTCAGTGCCATGTCCCAGAGATGGGCATTGCTGTTTCTCTTGGAGCACGGGGTTGGATGTGCTGAATACTCTGCTTTGAGTGTCTTCACTCGGATTTTATTAATGAACAATGGAATTTGTTAAGAGTTTTCTGGCTTCTTCCTCTTCTGGGATGTGCAGCCTCAACAACCAGGATGGAGATCTGGATTTGATCAACACAAACCAACCTGCAACGTGAGGGAATTTGCCTTTCTGTGATACTGATCCTTTGCAGTATTTGTTTATCTTCCATTCCAGAGTCTGATCACCTTCTTTGTCTCCTTTGAACCATTTCTAATTGAGGTCTCCCCCTGTTCTCGTTGCTTCTTTCTTGTGGAAGAACAACCTTTGGAGCTCTTCCTACCAGGCACATTGGCCCAGGCTAGAGACAGCCACAGCCTTGGGCAGGGTGTTGTTCCCACAGTGTAGATCTGGTCAGGAACATCCCTGACTGGCTGATGAACAATATCCCTCTAGCTGGGCTTTGCCAGGATGAGAATGTTCTCAGCTGGGAGAAGTCACTGCTTCTTGAAGGGCACGACCAAGCCTGGCTGCTCACCCGCTGGAACTTCTGTTGCTGATCCACCAGCAGGGAAAATGAAACCTTCTCCATCTTTCCCCACAAGTGCATCCCTAGTTTTTTCCTGCTGAAGAAGGGTTTGGCCCTCTAATGGAGTGGGTGTGAAGAAAATTGCCTTCTTTGAGTAGCTGGACCGTGTGGAGTTCCTTCTTTCTCACTAAAAAATGCACCTGATTTTAAAAATATAAAGGGGAAAAAATCCCCATGATTACATGGCCACTGAGCTGGTATTTTTACTGATTTTCCTCCCTCCAAACACTGCCAGCCCAGGTCCCAACTCTCAAAAGAGAAGTTCCTCTGGTGCAGGATCCATCAGAATCTCAACTCTATCATCTCTCAAAAACTGAGAGATGATCACAAGGTCCTGGATCCAAACCAAAGGTTTCTGAGGCTCCATAATTTCTGGTTTAAACTTTGCCTCTGCAGTTTTGTGCCTCCTTGTTGCCAGTTTAATGGCAGTTTCTTGGTGCCAGGTTTTGATGGAGGTTCAAACTGAAGCAAAGCCCTGTGATGAAGGGAGGTTTTACTGTCGGTGTAGAAATCAAAGTGGAATGAAGTTCATCCAGCCTTAGACACTGAATACTTAAGGTCCAAGCCAAGGCTGTTGTGTATCACTCCTGCATTCCAAGAGAGGCAGAGATGCCTCCAGAGGGCGGTCTCCCTGCCCTGGGAAAAATGTCTAAGACACAAAGGCAAGCTGGTTTTTGGAAGATCCTGATCCTCTCCATTGGCTCCACAGGTGCTTAAATGAGTAATGAAAACTGGGGGCAGCTTATGCCAGTGGAGCTGAGTCCCTGGTGGTGCCCTGCCATGCCACAGCCTCACTGTTGGCTTTTCATATTTTGTATGGAATTTGCTGTGGAATTGTGGGTGTTATTCACTGGAATGTGCTGTGTGGGATGGAACCTTTAGATTCTTAAAGTTACAATATTTTATCTTGTTGTAACTTGCTGGGGGTGGTGGTGACCATGTTTGGGAGTCCTTTCTAGACCTTTCTTCTCACCATCTCTTTGGCACAGTGATTCCACATCCCAGGCCTAGGAGTGCTACTCCCTCACTATGATATGTAATACTTCAAATGTAATGGGTTCATTTAAAGAGCTTATTCAAGAGCACCATGTTGTTTTAGTCTGTTGGTTATCTGAGGATCATCAGTCCCTCTACATTGTCTCTCCCATGGAGCAAAATTTATATATCAGTAAATAAATGTGGCTCAAACAGGAACTGGTTCCCCAATCTCCAGGTAAAACTGACACAGATGATGCTAAATAAGTACAAGCCAAAAAGAGCAGAGCCTTCATATTTCTAAATAAGTGGACAAACCTTTCAGTGCTTGTATTTCTTCCAAGGTTCCAGTCCTGGCCCAAGCCAAAGGTATCACATCCTTCCTCTGGAGTCTGCAGGCACATTCTTTATGTCCAACAAGGGATGGTGGCAGTGCTCAACCTTTGTGCAGAGCTTGGAGCCCACAGTGTGAACATATCCTGGGAGCAGGATGTGTCAGGGCTGTTATTAGCACTTCATAAACTCACTGTTTGTCCCTTCCATCAACTGTGCCTGTTGCCTTTTCCTAAGGGATCTCTCAGGCCTCCAAGACCATCAACTGCTCTCACTTTTTACTTCCACCACATCTCACATCAAAGGATCAGACACTGGGAAAACCAACTGCCCACATTACATTGGCCTAATAACCTGGTTGATGGTTTTGCTCCTGTCCACTCATTCTTTTATTTGAGGAACAACAAATGTTAGTTTGGTTCATTAAACCTTCCCCTTTAGACATGACCAGGCATCCAGTGCCACAACTGAGCTTTCATTTTCTGCCTCCTTCACTTCTGGGTAAACTGGATCTGTAATTTATTACTCTCAGTGGCCTCCACTGTGTCCTTTCCATCTTTTGCCCTTTCTTCTTTTGAGTCAGAAATGCTCTGTGTGCTTTATGTGGCGTGTGATAACATTGTCTGCCTTGGGGAGGCCACACCTTGAGTGTTGTGTTCAGTTCTGGGCCCCTCAGTTCAGAAAGGACATTGAGGGGCTGGAGCAGGTCCAGAGAAGGAGAGCAACAAGGCTGGAGAAGGGACTGGAGCACAAGCCCTATGGGGAGAGGCTGAGGGAGCTGGGGGTGTTCAGCCTGGAGAAGAGGAGGCTCAGAGGTGACCTCAGCACTGTCTGGAACTGCCTGAAGGGAAGTTCTGGCCAGGTGGGGGTTGGTCTCTTCTCCCAGGCACTCAGCAATAGGACAAGGGGGCACGATGGGCTCAAGCTCTGCCAGGGGAAATTGAAGTTGGAGATCAGAAAAAATTCTTTGCAGAGAGAGTGCTCAGGCATTGGAATGGGCTGCCCAGAGAGGGGGTGGATTCCCCATCCCTGGAGGTTTTTCAACTGAGCTTGGCCGTGGCACTGAGTGCCATGATCTGGTAAAGGGACTGGAGTTGGACCAAGGGTTGGACTTGATGATCTTGGAGGTCTTTTCCAACCCAATCCATTCTATGATTCTGTGATTCTATGATTGTCCATTTTATCACTGATTCACTCCAATAACTCCCAGTGCTGGTGTAGCTCTCTTGAGCACCCAACCAATGTTCCTCTCCCACACAGGATCTGTGGGGACGAGATAGACGCCGGGACAATGACCATCCAGAAAGCCATACAACTCCTGTGCTCCTCTGATGACAAATACCAGGCCATGGGTGCTTACTTCCTCCAGCACACCTGCTTCCAGGATGAGTCTGCCAAGCAAGAGGTGAGCAAACTCCTCCTGGGCTCTGCTGGCACAAGAGGTGGGTGGGACTGGCTTTCCTCAGTACCAAGAATTCACATGTTCCCCAGACTTTCATGAATTTCAGAATCACAGAGTGTTCTGAGTTGGAAGGGACCCACAAGGAGCCTTACACCTCATTAGACACACTCAGGAATTAGTTAAGTAGATTGTTCAACTTTCCAACTATTAGTGGCCACTTTCTCACAGGAGCAGTTGGGCAGGATTATAGCAAGGGCAGCAGAGGGATTGTGTTCCCATTATCACCAGAAGCTGCTGTGGCACAAGTTGATGGGATCTGCAATATGGAAGCAGCCACCCAATGTCTTCTGTGTGCAACTGCTCCCATTTCACATAAACCTTTTGCTGTCTCAGAGCTGCAGTGTCAGAACCAGACGAAGCTGCCCTAAATCCCACTGGGATTTTCCTCAGTGACTCTGCAGCCATTTTCAGACACCTGAGCCAATGGATTAATTAGTGATTGGGTACAAGATACTGTGTACAACCATAGTGGTGGCTGCCCCACCCCTGGACGTGTCCAAGGCCAGGGTGGAAGGGGCTTGGAGCAACCTGGGCTAGTGGAAGATATCCCTGCTCTACAACAGGGGGTGGAACTCAATGAGCTTTACAGTCCCTTCCAACCCAAACCATTCCATCATTCTATATTTGATCAGACATCCTCCTTACAGCACAGATTATTCTTCTTATGCACTTGTCCTTCAAGTACTTTGCCCACGTGCAGCAAAGGAGGCAGCCTGAGGGATGGATCTGCTGCAGCAAGACTGCCCTCCCCACCCTGGTGTGTCTGCAGCCATGCAAACATGGGTTTATCAAGATGCCAACCCTGTAGGGGTGGTTGTCCCTTGCCTGGCACAACAGCAGAGCTGGATGTGCTGGCACATGTGAGGCTGTGCCCCTGTGCCCTTGCTGTGTCTGAGTTGAGTGCAGGTACCCCAACCCACATTAAGGTGGCTGTTCGTGGGGTGGCCACACCCTTCATTCCTGTTGAGAGCACACTGAGCACTGGCCTGTCCCAAGTTTTCCCAGAAAGATGTGTCAGAGCAGGTCTGTGAGTCACCTGAGCACACACTTGTCTTCATTATCTATTGTCAGTGGGGTTGGTTTGTGCCAGGAGGGGCTCCAGGCAGGATCATGTCCTGGGACAAAGGGCACCCTGCAGCAGGAATACTCATCACTTTGGAGAGCTCAACTGGAGGAATTTTTCTTCCAACCTCCCTGTCAAGTGTGTGGTGTCCTGCAGGTCTGGGCTTACAGCACTCTCAGTGCTGGAGCAGCCAGAGGGCCTGAGCTCGAGGGTGGGGATGACCAGCCCTCTAAGCTCAGCCCAGGATTCCAGGAGGCAGATAAATTCCCACAGCATGTCATTACACAGCTATAAATGGCCTCTGCAGGTGGGCAGAGCAACATTTTCACCTGATGCAAACTGTGGAGACTGGTGAAAGTTCGTGGGAGCACATTTACATCACCAAAGGGCTCTGTCCATGGCCACTGCTCAGACACATCCACTTCTAGAATTTAAGCCTTAAGCTCCAGCCTCCAGGCCAGCAGCTTTGTGCTCATGACCTGTGGCTTGAACCACCTGTCCTGGGGGTACCAGGCCCAGCATCACCAGCTGGGTGAGGGAGGGGATTGTTGTTCTCTGCTCTGCACTGGGGCAGCCTTACCTGCAATGTTGAGGCAGATTGGGGTGATACAATGTAAGGAAGAGGTTGAGCTGTTAGAGAGTGTCCAAAGGAGAGCAGTGAAGATGGTTCAGGGCCTGGAGGGGCAGCGTGTGAGGACACTGAGGGCACTTGGTGTGTTCAGCTGGAGAAGAGGAGACTGAGGGGAGACCTCATTGCAGGTACAACTTCCTTGGCAGGGGCAGAGGAGGGGAAGACACTGAGCTCTGCTCTGTGGGGACCAGGGACAGCACCCAGGCAATGGCTGGAGCTGTGCCAAGGCAGAGTTGGGTTGGATCTCAGGGAAAGATTCTTCCCCCAGAGGGTGGTGGCCACTGACCAGGCTCCCCAGGGCAGTGGGCAGAGCCCCAAGGCTGCCAGAGCTCCAGGAGTGTTTGGATGATGCTCTGGGGGATGGTCCTGTGCAGGGCCGAGGTTTGGACTCGCTGATCCTTCTGGGTCCCTCCCAGCTCAGCATCATCTGTGAGTCTGTGAGTCTGTGACATGCCATCTCTGGCCATCCTTCCTTGCCATCTCTGCTTCTCTAGCTCCCCTGGGTAGGTGCCCCGTGACTCCCTGCACCGCTGTGGCACTGCCAGGTGTCCCTGTGCCACCCCTGATGGCGGCCTGTCTCTTCTGGCACAGGTCTATCGGCTGGGGGGCATCGCCAAGCTGGTGGAGCTGCTGCGCAGCACGAACCAGAACGTGCAGCGGGCGGCGGCGGGTGCCCTGCGCAACCTGGTCTTCAAGAACCCCACCAACAAGATCGAGACGCGGCGGCAGAACGGGATAAGGGAGTGCGTGAGCCTCCTGCGCAGGACGGGCAACACCGAGATCCAGAAACAGCTGACAGGTACCCGCCAGATGGGCAGCCCCCAGCAGCACCCAGCCCCCAGCAGCACCCAAACCCCAGCAGCACCCAGCCCCCAGCAGCACCCAGCCCCCAGCAGGACCCAGCCCCCAGCAGCACCCAGCCCCCAGCAGGACCCAGCCCCCAGCAGCACCCAGCCCTCAGCAGCACCCAAACCCCAGCAGCACCCAGCCCCCAGCAGCACCCAGCCCCCAGCAGGACCCAAACCCCAGCAGCACCCAGCCCCCAGCAGCACCCAAAACCCAGCAGCACCCAGCCCCCAGCAGCACCCAGCCCCCAGCAGGACCCAAACCCCAGCAGCACCCAGCCCCCAGCAGCACCCAAAACCCAGCAGCACCCAGCCCTCAGCAGCACCCAGCTCTCAGCAGCACCCAGCCCCCAGCAGCACCCAAACCCCAGCAGCACCCAGCCCCCAGCAGCACCCAGCCCCCAGTAGGACCCAAACCCCAGCAGCACCCAGCCCCCAGCAGCACCCAAAACCCAGCAGCACCCAGCCCTCAGCAGCACCCAGCTCTCAGCAGCACCCAAACCCCAGCCCTCAGCAGCACCCAAACCCCAGCCCTCAGCAGCACCCAGCCCCCAGTAGCACCCAAGTCCCAGCCCCCAGCAGCACCCAGCCCCCAGCAGCACCCAAACCCCAGCAGCACCCAGCCCCCAGCCCGAGCAGCACCCAGCCCCTCACTGCTGGTGCCCCACGGCGCTCCAGCCCCGCAGCCGAGGCGCTGCTGGAGCACAGAGATGATTTGAGATGGTTTACTGGGCTTGATCTTAAAGATGCCTTTTCCTGCAATCCTGTGAATAAGACAGTCGAGAGGTTTTGGGCTTTCAAATGGGAAAATCCTGCAACAGGGAGAAGAGCTCCACACACTTGGGCTGTCCTACCCCAAGGGTTCAAAAATAGCCCAACTATATTTGGAAATCAGCTGGTGAAAGAACTAAATCATCTAAATCATCTGTCAGTCTGGTTAAAACGGTGGAGGGCTTGGCCACTACTGGGTGAACACAGAGAGGGTGTTTTATGTTCCTGTTGCACCAAATGGTGACCTAAATCAGAAGGCAGAGGTGGTGCTGGCCCTTCAGTACTCCATAAGGGTTCCTCACTTCCAAAGTGCCCCCTGGGGAAGCCCCTGCCCCAGGTTTCCCCCCCAGTTGTGGTCATCCTGCCATTCCCATGCCTTCCTGCAGCCCTGGCCACTGAGCTGTTCACAGGGAAACTCAAGGGTGATGGGAACCCCAGAATGGTTGGGCAGGTTCTCTAATGTCTCACCTTTCCTTGAGGACTTGATGTGAGGTTTTTGATGCAGATCACCCTCAGCCATGCCTGAGGTCTCATGTGCAAGGCCGTAGGAGATCCCTGGAGAGATGCCCTTCCCTTGCCACCTAATGGCAATAAACACCAACTTTGGGAGGAGGGAGGGTGTTTAGATGCCCATTTCCTGCCTGTCTCTCACAGAGATGGGCAGAGCCTGGGTTCAGGGCAGCCTCTGCCCCCTCAGCTCAAAGAGGGGTGGGGTGAGGCAGGACTTTGCTGCTGGAATTCACTCTGCCCTAAAGGAAGTGTCTAGTGCATGGTGACCCTCTGCTTGAGCTTGTCTCTCCTCTCCACCCTAGGATTGCTCTGGAACCTCTCCTCCACTGATGAATTAAAAGAAGAATTGATACAAGAGGCCCTGCCTGTGCTGACAGACTGTGTTATCATCCCTTTCTCTGGCTGGTCTGATGGCAGCTGCAACAGGACACGGGAAATTATTGACCCAGAGGTGTTCTTCAATGCCACAGGGTGTTTGAGGTGAGTCACCAAGCATGGACCTACTGCAGCTTGTGTCTACTGGCAAAAGATGAAGCCCTCTAAATCCTCTAACAATAAGCTGCTCACTGCAATTGTGTTAATTAGATCCTCTCCTTGAGAAAGTTAACCTCAGAGAAAGTGCAGAAAAAAATTACATGTAAAATACTATGGGAGTAGCTTTTTTTTTTAACATTGTTCTTGCTAAATCTCTTCTCAAAAGAAACTAAGTTGCTTCATGCAATACTGAAACCTGTCAGTGTTCAGCTGAGACCAGGAAATTGGGCACGTTTTACCTTTAGATTTTTTGAGGCTTCCAGGGGGAAAATTTCCTTTGCTGGGAAACACACCGGTTCGGGTGTTAGGTGACAAAAAAGAGACTCTTCTCTGTGGGAAAAACAAGCATTTCCCTACTTATTTTTATAACTGGTTTAGCACAGATCAGTCCCAACACCCTGGACTTCTCCTGGCTCTTTCCATCAGGCAGCTCAGCTCCAAAACAGAAGGCACAGACTGAGCCCAGAGTAGTTTATTTTTTCCACAGCAAAGCCAGAGCCCTTTTGCAGACAATCTTCGCCCCGACTTGCTGCTTCTCCCACCATCCTCCTCCACTTGGATTGGCAGCTCCTCATCTCAGTGGCAACAAGCGGGGAGGGAGAACCTCCCCTGTGTAATGAGGCACTTTGATGCAGGGCAGCCCTGCCGCGGGGAGCGCAGCCCCGGCCTCGCCCTTCCCAGACCCGCGGGAGCTGCGCCTGCCTGGGAAACGAGCTGGGGAAGGCAGCGGGGCCCTCTAGAGACGGGACACCATCGGCTGCTGGGGCTGGGAACCGGGTCTGGCACCCAGTGGGTGCTGCTCCCTGACACACAGTGGGTGCTGCTCCCTGACAGTGGGTGCTGCTCCCTGGCACAGAGTGGGTGCTGCTCCCTGACACGCAGTGGGTGCTGCTCCCTGACACCCAGTGGGTGCTGCTCCCTGACAGTGGGTGCTGCTCCCTGACACACAGTGGGTGCTGCTCCCTGACAGTGGGTGCTGCTCCCTGGCACAGAGTGGGTGCTGCTCCCTGACAGTGGGTGCTGCTCCCTGACACACAGTGGGTGCTGCTCCCTGACAGTGGGTGCTGCTCCCTGACAGTGGATGCTGCTCCCTGACAGTGGGTGCTGCTCCCTGGCAGTGGGTGCTGCTCCCTGACAGTGGGTGCTGCTCCCTGACACACAGTGGGTGCTGCTCCCTGACAGTGGGTGCTGCTCCCTGGCACACAGTGGGTGCTGCTCCCTGACACCCAGTGGGTGCTGCTCCCTGACACACAGTGGGTGCTGCTCCCTGACGTGCAGTGGGTGCTGCTCCCTGACAGTGGGTGCTGCTCCCTGGCACACAGTGGGTGCTGCTCCCTGACAGTGGGTGCTGCTCCCTGGCACACAGTGGGTGCTGCTCCCTGGCACACAGTGGGTGCTGCTCCCTGACAGTGGGTGCTGCTCCCTGACACACAGTGGGTGCTGCTCCCTGGCACACAGTGGGTGCTGCTCCCTGACATGCAGTGGGTGCTGCTCCCTGACACACAGTGGGTGCTGCTCCCTGACAGTGGGTGCTGCTCCCTGACACACAGTGGGTGCTGCTCCCTGACAGTGGGTGCTGCTCCCTGACAGTGGGTGCTGCTCCCTGACACACAGTGGGTTCTGCTCCCTGACAGTGGGTGCTGCTCCCTGACAGTGGGTGCTGCTCCCTGACACACAGTGGGTGCTGCTCCCTGGCACACAGTGGGTGCTGCTCCCTGACACACAGTGGGTGCTGCTCCCTGACACGCAGTGGGTGCTGCTCCCTGACAGTGGGTGCTGCTCCCTGACACGCAGTGGGTGCTGCTCCCTGACAGTGGGTGCTGCTCCCTGACACCCAGTGGGTGCTGCTCCCTGACACCCAGTGGGTGCTGCTCCCTGACAGTGGGTGCTGCTCCCTGACACACAGTGGGTGCTGCTCCCTGACACCCAGTGGGTGCTGCTCCCTGACACGCAGTGGGTGCTGCTCCCTGACACACAGTGGGTTCTGCTCCCTGACAGTGGGTGCTGCTCCCTGACAGTGGGTGCTGCTCCCTGACACACAGTGGGTGCTGCTCCCTGGCACCCAGTGGGTGCTGCTCCCTTCCCTGTCCTGGAGGGCACCTTGCCCAGGCAGTTGCAGGTTGGGATGTGTGGGATGCCTCATGCTTGACTTTACCTCTCAACCCACCAATGCCATAAAATATCCCAGTAAAATGAGGGAAGGGGTGTGGTGACAGCTTGTAAAAGGAGCTTCCTGTGGATTTTAACTCAAGGCAGACTCTGTCTCCTGAGGTTTCCCACACCTTCCAACCTCTTGATGAAAACTCAGGTCAGAGAGGGAGCTCAGAAGGCCACAGGGAGCTGGACTGGGGAGCGAGGAAAGCTGGGCAGTGGAGTCTGGAGCTCCTGCTCCGAGAGGTGAGCCAGCCTGGCTGTGACTCACTGCCCTGCCACGTCGTAACAGAGATGAGAACAGCCCTGGCTTTGCCCTGGGCTCGAGCCATTGCTGCTCAAGCATTTCTGGATTGCAGATGAATTCATGTTAATGAGGAGGCTGCAAAGCACAGTGAACATCAAATCCAGTTCTGGAAGGCCTGGAGTGAATATGTCACAGCCACTGCCAGGCTCTCTTTGTTTTTCATTTGCAAGCTACAAGGCAAGAAAACACTGGAGAAAAAAAAACACAGCAAAACAAGCAAACCCCATTTCCTATTACTGGAAAAAAACCCTGTCCTGGCAGCCACCAATGCCAAGGAATCCACTACAACTTCACAAACTGGCCAGTCCCTCTGGTCAGAGCTGTTGGTGCTCCCCAGTGTCTCTGCCCTGCACCCAGCTCAGACGTTGCTGGTGGCCCTGGTAGCTCTGTGCTTACAACCAGATCCACCTTCCTGGTGACCACAACAATCTCAGGTGGTCTTTAGCCAGTCCTCCCTTTGGCAGGAGGCCCCGTGTTGGTGTCATGGTACAGGCACAGCCTCCAAGGCAAAATCCTGCTGATTACTCTCATTAGGAGAGTGTCTTCTATGCAGAACTCCTTAACAGGACATTTTCCCAGATTAAATCCTTCTTACAGAGCAACAGGAGGGCTGTGCAGCAGCACAGGCCTCCAGAAGGCCTCCAGAATGAGAGCAGGACATCAGCCCTGCTGAATCTGCAGAAAAATCCTTGAATTCAGGGACAGCCACAGCCAGAGCAGAGCCCAACTAACCCTCTGTCCTTCTCTCCTGACATGCTCCTCGGTGACTGCCTTCAGGAACCTGAGTTCTGCAGACATGGGGCGCCAGACCATGAGGAATTACCCTGGTTTGATTGATTCTGTCATGACTTATGCCCAGAACTGCGTGGCTTCCAACCGACCCGATGACAAGGTACCAGCTGCTCACCCAGAGCTGTTTGCTGCAGTTCAGCCTCACAGTTAATATCTCAAAATCCCTTTCAAATGAGCAGAAGAGGGGACTCTATGGCTGCTCTGCTCCTTCTAAGCCCCAGTGGGTTCTGTTGTAAGATTACAAATCCTCTGGGTCTGAAGCAGAGCTGGGTTTACAAAATTCCATTGCCAAACACAAAGACACACCAAAATACTTTGGCTTCTGAGCCCCCAATGTTTTCCTCCCTTCCCTTCCCACCTTGGGATTCTTCCAGTATCCTAATCTCCATCTCTTTGCTCTTCCCACCACCACATCTCTCCATCCAGCAGGACTCAAGTGTATAATCCCTTGATTGGCATCACACTCAGGGTGGAATCAGGAACTGGCATTTTTCTGCCAGTCCCCTGACCATGACCCTCATTGCTGTGTGTGAACAACATTTGTCTTGGCTAAAATAGTGTTTATGGCCACATTTTCAGGACTTCAACACCCAAAAGTCCTCAATGTCCAGGAAAGTGCCAAAATTATTTCAGATTGTCTCAGATCCTCTTTTGTGGATGGCCTTTTCAAGAAGACCTTTTCCAGCAGCACATAGAGAGCACAAGCCTTTGGAAATGCAACCACGTGTTTTGCTGTTGGTGATGGGTATCCAGTTCAGATTCTCCCTTGCTCTTTCCATTGGGCACTCTGACACCCAGGTAAAGGAGGCCTAAAAGCAGGTTCTGGGTAAAAAATGTCACCTGATCTGTAGCTGTGACTTGGATAAAGTCACTGAAAGCTGACTATGGCAAGAGGAGGACTTGCAAGATTTGGCTCTTTGTAGTTTGCTCTAACCACCCTCACACTCTTTTCCTGTTTGCCAACTCGTCTGTGGCAGTGACACCTAACAAGGTTCCCTGAGTCAGTCACCTCACTGAGATCCACACTGCAGCATCTGGGCTCTGTGGCCTTCCTTCATGCCCATCCCACCTCCTCTTCCTTCCCATCCGTGGCTTCCTGAGGCAGGATCAGGAGCACAAGTGCTGCAACAGCTAAAACAAGCTGATTATGGCACTCCCCATGCCCTCTCTGGAGCTACAGCAGGGGCTGCTCTGCGTTTTTCTGCCTAATGTGATGTTTGATTTTTTATTCTGGGGGTGATTCAGTCTGTGGAGAACTGCATCTGCATCCTGCACAACCTCTCCTACCGCCTGGATGCCGAGGTGCCCAACAAATACACCCAACTCAACCACATGGCCCGGAGCGTTTACATGGACAAAACTCTCACAGGCTGTTTCAACAGCAGGAGTGGGAAAATGGAGGTAAGATGTGCCACAGAAGGACTGGGAATGGGATGGTCAGCCCCAGGCAAGGGCTGCAAGGGAAGGGCAGGAGCTGAGCTTCCAGTTTCTTCTCTCTTTGTAGAATGATGAGTACGGTGTCCCCCTTCCCGAGGAGGATTTTAAACCCAAAGGACCCAGCTGGCTCTACCACTCTGATGCCATCCGCACCTACCTGGCCCTGATGGAGCAGAGCAAGAAGGATGCGACCCTGGAAGCTTGTGCTGGAGCTCTGCAGAACCTCACTGCAAGCCGAGGGCTGGTGAGCTTTCCTCTCTCCTCTGCCCAATGTGGCAGTGCTTTCACAAAGCCACAGAACCAGGAAGGCTGGAAAAGATCTCTGAGATCACTGATCAGCATCATTTTATAGCCATCACAAAGGGAAATGTCCTCCTTAAACCTCAGGGCGTCATGGCCAGTGGATGCTCCAGTAGGATATTCATTCATTCCAAAAATAGCATCTCATGGAGGTCTCTAATGGACACCCCCAGAGTCTATCCCATATCCATACACTGCTTTCCAGGTTTTCCACAGTCTGTTGGTCATACTGCTGGAATTGGCACGTTGCCCCCAGGCCAGCAGTGAGGATGTGCCCAGATGTGCACATGTGGCCAGATGTCACTGAAGGGGGGAGAAGGGCCACGTGTGCCACTGTCTCTGCGTGTTCTCCAAGTGGGAGGTGGCTCTAATTGAAGGGTGGGTTGTGCTGTGGATTTGTGGCTTGTCCTCACTTGTAAAGTGGCTCTGACAGATGTCCTCACCCGTGGGCATGGCAGTGTGGAGGTGACAGGGGTGGTGTGACGCCAGGGGTATTGCAGGCGCAGGTGACATGTCACGACAGCAGCTCTGCTGTGCCCCTACGTCGCTGCCACGGGCATGTCCTCTCAGGCTGCCTTCACGTGGGCAAACCCTGACTTGTCTGTTTGTGCCCAACTCCATCAGTTCCAATTTAAATAAGATGGATGGGGAGATAAAGAGATAATGATTCCATTCGTAGGAGAGGTGTGTCACATGTGTGAAGTGTTCCACCCCGAAACACGGAGTGACTCACGGGAGGAGCCTTCACTGCTGGGGCAGCATTCACCTGCCAGCTCCTGGAAGCTTTTTTTGACAAGTATTTCCATGTGAAATACTTCAGAAGCCTTGATTTCTTTGCAGTTTAATTAAACAGGAGGTGGAGAGAGGCTGTCCCAGATTGGGTAGAGCTGATCAGAGAAATGGGACTGGAGTTCTGTGCTCTGTGGACATGAAAAGCCTTTCAACAATCAACTTCATTGCACAAGGAGGTCTTTTGGGCAGGGGGTAAAACAAACAAAGCCCAGCTGTGAAAGTGCTGAAGTAACTTAATTCAGCCTTCTTGGGATGGAATGGCTGAAATTTGGATGTGCAGAACTGGCTCCTCCTTTCAAGGGTCTTATTGCAGCTCAGAGCTGGAGTTCGGGTGTGTTGCTGGGTTTGCTGTCACTTGATGCAAAGGGAAGCTGGGGATAAGCTTGCAGAGCTTGCTGGGATCCTGTAGCTCATAGGAGATGGCTCTCAACCTCCTTCAGCTCTGCCTTCCACATCCCAGTCCTCCTGGGGTGAGTCTGCAGCAAGGCACAGGTGCCTCCTGGAGCATGAGAAGGAAATTGGCTCTCAGCCCACCAGAAGAGGGTTGTTTTCCAGCCTGTTCTCTCCATTCCCATGTCACTGTTGATGGGCATGTGTCACTGGTGGTGCAACAATCTCCAGCAGCCTTTCTGGTGGGGCAGTGTCTGAGAAGTTTCATTTAAACTGTCAATAGGAGGGTGATTACTCAGGCAATGAGCTTCAGCTCCTTTGCATTTGGCTGCATCCTGAGATCTTCCAGAGGCACATAAGCAGGCATGAGGTCAGGGTCTAAGATGAGTATTTTTGGTCATCAAAGTGCTTTTAAGGGCATCCATTAGTGTTCCTACTCCAGCACAGCCTGTTACCTGTGGCATGGCAGAGCTGCAGGGCTCTTGTGAAGGACAAGGGCAATGTGGGCACGAAGGAAAAACTCCTCCAGCTTTTGGGAATATCAGTTGGACGATCAACTGCTCCCACCTGGTGTCCAGAAAGATTACCAGTTGTATCACAGAAGATGAGGGTGGTTTTCCAAATGACATGGAATCACTGAAGGTAGAAAAGCCCTCTAAGATCATCAAGAACAACACTGAACCCAGCACTGCCATGTTCACAACTCCACTGTATCCCCACGTGCTGCATCTGCAGGTTTTTTGAACACTTCCAGGGGTGGTGACACCACCACTGCCCTGGGCAGCTGTGCCAGGGCCTGACCACCCTTTCATGAAAGGAATTTTTCCTGATATCCAATTAAAACCTCCCCTGGCACAGCTTGAGGCCATTTTCCTCTTGTCCTGTCCCTTGTTCCATGGGAGCAGAGCCTGATCCTCCCCAGCTCCCTCCTTGTGTCAGGGAGTTGCAGAGAGTGAGAAGGTCCTCCCTGAGCCTCCTTTTCCCCAGGCTCACATAAATGTAGAGAAAAGGAGTAACTAACAAAGTAAGTTGGATTATGGCAGCAGGAGAAGGTTTAATAGATGCCTATTTTATAGCAGAGTCGTATTTCTCCAGCCCGGCACATCATTCCTGTTGTGTCCTCCAGGCATGAGGAGTCCTGAGGCATCTCTGTTCTCTCTCCCAGATGTCCAATGCCATGAGCCAGTTGATTGGCCTGAAGGAGAAGGGACTGCCACGCATTGCACGGCTCCTCCAGTCCAACAGCTCCGACGTGGTCCGCTCTGGGGCTTCTCTGCTCAGCAACATGTCCCGACATCCTGTTCTCCACAAAACCATGGGTAAGTCTTTACCACCGCAGTGGAGTCCACCAGGACCATGCCCAGTTTCTGGCTCTGTGGTATCTGCCCATCTGGTTTTCTGAACCCCATAGGAAGGCTTAGCCAAGCTGCAAAACTGGGCAGAGCAGTGTCAGATTTTGGTGGCCCAAAAGACAGTGAGCAGTGATGCCTTGAGGCTGAGCCAGCACAATGTGTCATCCTGGAGTCTCTGCAAGCACAGGGTATGTTTTACAGACAGCAATAGGTCTGCAGGATCCTAAGGATGACAGTGTTTGGGGAACTGAGTTGGGCCTGACTGCCCATGACCAACAAAATTGCCCTTCCAAAGGCCTGCAGCCCTCATTTGGTCATGAAAATAATCAACTCTGGCCGTTATGTCCAATACCATCAGTGCTTCCTTGCGGAGATAACACCCCCTTCTCGTGCTGAATAGAGTTGTTCTGTTGTGAGAGGTTTTGGTGAGTTGCTGATTGGATCATTCCTCCACCTCTTTAGCTCACCAGGTGCTCCCAGATGTGTCCCGTCTCCTGTCGTTCCAGTCTGGGAACACCACCAGCTACAGCGAGATCATGACATCAGCCTGTTACACTCTGAGGAACCTCATCATGTCCAACCCCCACTTGGGAAAGTCCTACTTGACAAGCAACATGCTCAATAATGTAGTGAGCCTGTGCAGAAACGGGTGAGTTTGGGGCAGGAAAGGGGCATGTGCAGACACTTCTGAGTTCACACAGTCTGTGCCGAGGCAGGTCAGTCCCAGAGCCTTCCCAACACCCTCCAGAGCCACAGGAAAGCATCATTCTTGCCCAGGGCTTGTAAAACGAGACAGATATACCCAGGGTGTTGGTGGACAGGAATCCTCAGTGCCAGTTTCTTGGAACCAGGCAGGAGCCATCCAGGGAGGGATCTGTAGAGGGGCCTTGGGAAATTTTCTGGTTAAATTTTAGGAAACTCTAAAAAGAGCTGAAGAAATAAAAATAGCACTATTCAAAAATAGTACTTATAGAACTTAAAGAGAAGAGGGAGAGTGACTTTCTACACAAGCAGGTAGTGACAGGACAAAGGGGAGTGGCTTCAAACTGACAGAGGAGAGGTTTATACTGGATATTGGGAAGAAATTCTTCCCTGTTGTCAGGCTTAGCCCAACCGCCCCTGCCAAGCCAGAACTGCCCTCCTCCCTCCCTCCCTCCCTCCCTCCCAAAGTCTTCCCAGCAAAGGGGGAAAAAAAAACCTGAAAAGAGAAGCAAGAACCTCAAAGGAAACCGAACTGAATTAGAACAGAAATTATATTTTCTAACATCTACAACCACATGTGCCATTTGTACATACCATTTGGGCCCCCCCAGGGGAAAAGGGAAGAGGGAGCAGGTAACAAGGAACAAGGAGGGACAAAAACAAAAAAAACCAAACACAAAACAGACAAACACAGTCAAAAAATTGAGAAAGGAGGGAAAGTGGCCGAGATAGTCTCAGTGCTACACCACGAGTCACGAGGAAACCAACTGAAACAAGGGACCCTCTGGTTCCTCCTGCTCCTCCAAGCTTTGCCAGAAGCAGGAAGACTAAACAACTTCCTATCTCCCCTCCTCCTCTGTTACGTGGAAAACACGTGTGGAATACTCATGTAATGTCCACTTAGCTAATTCCACCTGGTTACTGAGGAAGCCAAGGATCAATCCCATCACACCTGGGACAGGGATGAGCCCTGGCACAGGTTGCCCAGAGAAGCTGTGGCTCCCCATCCCTGGAAGTGTCCCAGGCCAGGTTGGATGGGGCTTGGAGCAACTTGGGCTGGTGGGAGGTGTCCCTGCCCATGGCAGGGGGTGGGACTGGACGAGCTTTAAGGTCCCTTCCAACCCAAACCATTCCATGATTCTCCGATTTATGGAAATTCCATCCCTCAGGACAGGGGATGTCAGTGATTTCTGAGCTTCCTGCTCGTGGCCTCCTGCAACCCTTATCATGAAGGTCAGGTCTGAACTCCAACACCACAGGTTCACAAGGACTGTGCTTAGTATTTTTGCTCAGATGTGCTCATGTTTCCTCTGAGACATCCCCCTCAGGGTGCACCTGGGAGGGTACATAAACCTGAGTTTTTAAAGTACCTTCCCTGCTCTACTCACACATTTTACAACAACTGAGCAATCTCAACGTGTATTGCCACTTTCTGGTTTAGGGCTGGGGCTGGATTGTGGTGGTAACTGTGCTGTTTGTTGTCCACACTCCCTATAACCCTGTGCTCAGGTTTGCTGAGCCTTTCCAAGCTCTGTGTTCCCTTCTGGGCAAACTGGTGTTGAACTGGCATTATCTTTGACCACGTATTCTCCTCCCTAGACTTTCATCTCTCCTCCCTTCTGCCTTTGTTTGAAAATACCTTCTCCAGGTGACCTATTGTTTTCTGCTCTGAAAAGACATTTGCATGCCTTCATCATCCTCTGATAAACCACTTCCAACCCACCACTTCTTTCCTGGCAGCAGGAGCCTCTCAGCCACCAGACGTGGTCTCCTTGTTTGGTTTGGGCCTGGGCCAAGGAGCATCAGTCTTTTATGGGCTTCCACTCTCCAACAAGCCCAATTAATGTGCAACCCCGCCCTCTTCTAAGTCTTCTGTGTCTTAATGGTGTTTAGTTCTGCCTAAAGTCCCGCTTTGGAGCCCTCAGACAAGTTGTCAGCTAATTTACCAGTTCAGCACAACGTTGCACAACTGGGCTTGGGCTCATCTAATTGTCCTGCCTGTGAACAGCTTTGCTGGCAGTGACTCACTGAACTGTGAGGAGTTACCAAACCCTGGAGATGTCTTCTGCATGGCCCTGCTCTCTGTACCCCACATTCCTCCTGAGGAACTCCCCAGTTCTTTCAGTATCCAAAACCTGAGTTGGTCCTTTTCCTCCATGACTCATTTTTTCTGCCCTCAAAGATTTTTATGCTGTTCAATTCTTAGGAAAAAAAAAGAACAATAATCTGACATATTCAAACCATTTTATATGAGATTGTTGCCACAGAGCAGATGGAGAGAGCCCTTTGTTCAGACTTTCCCACTGTCTTGTGTGAAGATAAACAAGAGAAACTGAGGTGGGATTTGTCCAGTCCTGTATCAGAAAGAGCCTCACCCTCTCCCTAATGGCAATAAGTAGATTTAACACCTCTGTTGGGGCTGGGAGAAGAGCCCAGACTCCCCAGGTGGAAAGTCCCACATCATCATCATCCTCCTCCTTCTTCCCAGCCCCACAGCCAGCAGAGAACAGAGAATAACAGAGGAGATCCCAGTGGTGACCAAACCAAGGACAAGGACAAGCTGCACCGTGTTGTTATTTTGCACAGTTTTCCCTGCCTCAGTTTTTCTGGGAACACCTTTTCCTGCCCCTTCACCTGGGGGTTGGTGGGTCCCTCCCTGCCACTTGTTTCTTGTGCCACCCAACAAACCCTTCCCTGTACTTCTGGCCTGGTCTCTCATGGCATTTCAAGCTGTAAAACATGAGTTTAACTTGCTCAAACCATTTTATATTCACATTTTAGAAAGAGATTCCACGTCACAAACAAGGAAACTGCGGATCTTTTCCCTTCCCACCATCTCCTCTCTTGCCACATTTCCTTCTCCTCGTGTTTGTTGTAGCTGAATTCTGAGTGAAAGGCATGAATGGCTCAGCAGTTTATTGGATAGATGTGGTTTCTTCTCCTTCCTGAGCGACCCACTTAAGGAGTTGTCTCTGTATCCTGCAGTTGCTCCATCTGTGGCCTGGGGTTCCTTGTGTTGATGGTGCTCATTCCCTCTTTCTTATCTTTAACTCAAGTTGCCCATATACTGAATACTTCCTTCTTTTTGTTGTTTTTATTTCCAAAACCCAAACTACTCTACCTGGTTTATTGTGATGTCTGATTTCCTTTTCTCCTTTCTTCTCCAACTGTCTGAAAAGGATTTTTCTGCTCATTATCAAGCAAATTTATGTCACTGGTGAAATTACAACTTTTTTCTCCTGGCTGCACTCAAAGCTTTTTTTCTAAAATGTGTCCCTGGAGTTTTGAGCATCAGATTTGCACTTCACCTCACAATCCCTTTCTTGTGTGGCCTTATTTCTATTTCTCTTTATTCCTTCATTTTCCACTCCTTTTCTATTGCAAAATTTTATTTCAGATTTTAATTCCACCTCAGCATTTTACCAAAATTAATCTTTCAAGACACTTAGACCTTCCCTTTATTCTTTCCTGTGGAAGGGAATTCTCACCCACTCATCTCCTCCTTCCCATTTCCTCCAAAGTCTGCAGCTTGATATCAGTTTTATAAACAGAAATCCTTCTTCCAGGAATTCCTTGGCATGATCTGTGACATGCATGAGTTCTTTATAATTTTGCCCCTTGAGGAAAATGATTTCCCCCCATTCCTTGAGATTTATGTACAAAATTCTTGTGCTTTTTGTTCCCTTTATGTTCCTCTCCAATCCCCACTATCTCCTCCTGGTGAAGTTCTTGTTTGTGCTTTGTTTTTTTGATGACTCCTCCAGCTGCCACCAGAAAACTTGTTCCTTTTTGTCTTTTCACAGTTTTTTATGAATAATTCTATTTGTAAAAAAACCCCAATTTATCCCTAAAATCAACAGTGATTTTCAGGCAACTTCCCATTCAGAATTTTTTCCCCCAGCTCAGCCATCCTTGACATTCTGCTCCATGTTTCCCACTGCTCCAGTCACACTATTCCAGCATTTTTGGTCAGGATCCATTATTTCCCCACCAAATTGTCATCTCAGCTCCAGCAGCTCTGGCTTAATCTCTTTACACCTGAACTCTGTGGAACAGAGTTTGCTTCAGTCCTTCCAATGAACTGCTCAGAAATCCTTCTGTAAATGGCTCAGGCACCAGGGGGTGCCAGTTTTGGTTTGGAAACTAAAGACCTTTTCAGAGGTGCTCTGGAGACATAATGGTGCAAAGGACATATTTAGCATCATTGGAAGGGGATTATTTAAAAAAATAAAAGAAAATTGCTCTGCTTTAGAAAGAGAGAAACTCCATGAAACAACATACCCTTGAAAGAGAATATCCAGGGCATGCACTGACCATCCAATCAGAGACACCCTTGGGTTTACTGGGTTAATTCAGCCCAAAAAGTATTTTAAAATACAGTCATTCTGGTGACACAGCATAGGATGGTCATAACCAGAGAAGAAACGTTCCAAGAAAACCTGATTTTTCTGTCCCAAAGCACAGCTTTGGGTTTCTGGTTGTGCCCACCACGAGCTGCACAACCCCCCTGAACTTTCTGACCAAGTTCCTTGGTCAGATCCTTTCTTTGGTAACAACTACTGTGCATGTCAGAGGAGTGCCCCAAATTTCCTGGCTGTGGTGACATCCCTACCCTCTCACATTCCAAGGGTGCTGCCTGAGGTCCCTCCTGACCCCAGTCTTGTAGCCTGGTGAGGACTGTTTGAGGACAGCCTGTTTGGAGCAGCTCTGTCCCAGTGGGAGGGCCTTGAGCCTGGCTTTGCACCTCTCCATCCCCCTGCCTGAGACACTGAACACAGAGCAGGATGAGGCCCAGGAGATGAGGAGCAGCGATAGGAGCCAGCAGGGAGCTTTGGATCTGGGCTGTCCTCTGAAATGTTCCAAAATCATGAAAGGCCCTGCTATGACTCACGGTTTCGGAGTTGTTATGTGAGGGAGTATCTGTTAACTCGTGCTGAGTAAGGACTTTTGGTTGCAGACGTTGTTGTTGCAAACGCTCCCATGCCTTGGTCCTCCCCAGGCACACAGAGCCCTCTCTCTGCTCTGCTGCCCTCCCAGGAGATCAACCCACGCTGCCCCTGCAGAAGGCTTGGCACCACTGCCCTTCTCTTTCACTCTCAAACTCCACACTCCACAAACACTCCTCCAGCTCAGTTTAATGCTCATTTTCCCACTCAGATCCTCCCCTCTCTTTCATTCATCCTGTTGTGGTCCCAGAGGTCATTAGGACATGATATTGCTGAGAGAGGGATTTTGGATAGTCCTCAGCTGTGTCTGGCCAGGCTTCAGCTGCAATGGCCTGACAGCAGTGCCTGGGGGTCCCTGCCAGCAGTGCCTGGGGGTCCCTGTCAGCAGTGCCTGGGGGTCCCTGCCAGCAGTGCCTGGGGAGCTGTGCCAGCAGTGCCTGGGGGTCTCTGCCAGCAGTGCCTGGGGGTCCCTGCCAGCAGTGCCTGGGGGGCTGTGCCAGCAGTGCCTGGGGGTCCGTGCCAGCAGTGCCTGGGGGTCCCTGCCAGCAGTGCCTGGGGGTCAGTGCCAACAGTGCCTGGGGGTCTCTGCCATCAGTGCCTGGGGGTCAGTGCCAGCAGTGCCTGGGGGTCCGTGCCAGCAGTGCCTGGGGGTCTCTGCCAGCAGTGCCTGGGGGTCCCTGTCAGCAGTGCCTGGGGGTCAGTGCCAGCAGTGCCTGGGGGTCTCTGCCAGCAGTGCCTGGGGGTCAGTGCCAGCAGTGCCTGGGAGTCTCTGCCAGCAGTGCCTGGGGGTCTCTGTCAGCAGTGCCTGGGGGTCAGTGCCAGCAGTGCCTGGGGGTCCCTGCCAGCAGTGCCTGGGGGTCCCTGACAGCAGTGCCTGGGGGTCTCTGCCAGCAGTGCCTGGGGGTCAGTGCCAGCAGTGCCTGGGGGTCAGTACCAGCAGTACCTGGGGGTCTCTGCCAGCAGTGCCTGGGGGTCAGTGCCAGCAGTGCCTGGGGGTCAGTACCAGCAGTACCTGGGGGTCTCTGCCAGCAGTACCTGGGGGTCAGTGCCAGCAGTGCCTGGGGCTGTGCCAGCAGTGCCTGGGGCTGTGCCAGCAGTGGCTGGGGGTCTGTGCCAGCAGTGCCTGGGAGTCTCTGCCAGCAGTGCCTGGGGCTGTGCCAGCAGTGCCTGGGGCTGTGCCAGCAGTGCCTGGGGGGCTGTGCCAGCAGTGCCTGGGGCTGTGCCAGCAGTGCCTGGGGGTCCCTGCCAGCAGTGCCTGGGGGTCCCTGCCAGCAGTGCCTGGGGGTCTCTGCCAGCAGTGCCTGGGGGTCCCTGCCAGCAGTACCTGGGGCTGTGCCAGCAGTGCCTGGGGGTCTCTGCCAGCAGTGCCTGGGGGTCAGTGCCAGCAGTGCCTGGGGGTCTCTGCCAGCAGTGCCTGGGGGTCAGTGCCAGCAGTGCCTGGGGGTCCCTGCCATCAGTGCCTGGGGGGCTGTGCCAGCAGTGCCTGGGGCTGTGCCAGCAGTGCCTGGGGGTCTCTGCCAGCAGTGCCTGGGGGTCAGTGCCAGCAGTGCCTGGGGGTCTCTGCCAGCAGTGCCTGGGGGTCAGTGCCAGCAGTGCCTGGGGGTCTCTGCCAGCAGTGCCTGGGGGTCAGTGCCAGCAGTGCCTGGGGCTGTGCCAGCAGTGCCTGGGGGTCTCTGCCAGCAGTGCCTGGGGGTCTCTGCCAGCAGTACCTGGGGGTCAGTGCCATCAGTGCCTGGGGGTCAGTGCCAGCAGTGCCTGGGGGTCTCTACCAGCAGTGCCTGGGGGTCAGTGCCAGCAGTGCCTGGGGGTCAGTGCCAGCAGTGCCTGGGGGTCTCTGCCAGCAGTGCCTGGGGCTGTGCCAGCAGTGCCTGGGGGGCTGTGCCAGCAGTGCCTGGGGGTCAGTGCCAGCAGTGCCTGGGGCTGTGCCAGCAGTGCCTGGGGGTCTCTGGCCCCTGCCCTGCCATCATTCACTGGCTTTGCTTTCCCCTTCCCAGCTCCTGTCCAAAGGCAGCCGAGGCCGCTCGTCTCCTCCTGACAGACCTGTGGTCCAACAGGGAGCTCCAGAGTGTGCTCAAGCAGGTAAGAGCCCTTCTGCTTGAGGGGACAGCACAACCCTGGTCTTGGCTCACTTGTTGGAGCTGGTGGGTTTGCAGAGGCCATCAGTCCTCAGGGGCTGTGGGGAGGACCACGATGCTCCCAGCACTTTGGCACCCACCTGAGATCTGAGGAGGCAGCTGATTTTAGGGGCTAAGAGAGGGTGGTGTGCCTGTGTTCTGCACCCTCCTCCCTGGGGCTGCTGCTGGTTTAGGTGGGCTCTGCCACCTCGCTATGGGCTGGGGCAGCCCTGGCCATTTTGCACTAGTTGAGGAGATTCCTTCATTGCAGCCCATCATGTGGGGTGTCCCAGCAGATCCCTGACAAGGTTCCTTCTCTCTTTCCCTCCATTTTCTCCTGTGTCCATAACCCTACCCTGTGGTCACATCACCCCTGCACTCAGGGTGAGCTTTTAAACCAAGACAATCCTTCAGGATTTGTTTTGCTTCCTGCAAGAGAAGCTGTGAAAGTGCAGAGTGAGACAGGCACTGAGCCAGCTCCTAATTCCCAGCTCCAAACCCTCAGCTTCCAGCTCCCAGCTACCAATTCCCAGCTACCATTTCCCAGTTCCCAGCCCTCAGCTCCCATGTCCAAATCCTCAGCTCCCAGTTCCCAGCCCCCAGCTCTCAGCTCCCAGTTCCCAGCTCCCAGCTCCCAGTTCCCAGCCCTCAGCTCCCAGTTCCCAGTTCCCAGCTCTCAGCTCCCAGCTCCCAGTTCCCAGCTCCCAGTTCCCAGCCCTCAGCTCTCAGTTCCCAGCTCTCAGCTCTCAGCTCCCAGTTCCCAGCTCCCAGTTCCCAGCTCCCAGCTCCCAGTTCCCAGCCCTCAGCTCTCAGCTCTCAGCTCTCAGCTCCCAGTTCCCAGTTCCCAGCCCTCAGCTCCCAGTTCCCAGCCCTCAGCTCCCAGTTCCCAGCTCTCAGCTCCCAGTTCCCAGCCCTCAGCTCTCAGTTCCCAGCTCTCAGCTCCCAGTTCCCAGCCCTCAGCTCCCAGTTCCCAGCTCTCAGCTCCCAGTTCCCAGCCCTCAGCTCCCAGTTCCCAGCTCTCAGCTCCCAGTTCCCAGCCCTCAGCTCTCAGTTCCCAGCTCTCAGCTCCCAGTTCCCAGCTCCCAGCTCCCAGTTCCCAGCTCTCAGCTCCCAGTTCTCAGCTCTCAGCTCCCAGTTCCCAGCCCTCAGCTCCCAGTTCCCAGCTCCCAGCTCTCAGCTCTCAGTTCCCAGCTCTCAGCTCCCAGTTCCCAGCTCCCAGCTCCCAGCTCCCAGTTCCCAGCTCTCTGCTCCCAGTTCCCAGCTCTCAGCTCCCAGTTCCCAGTTCCCAGCCCTCAGCTCTCAGCTCTCAGCTCCCAGCTCCCAGTTCCCAGCCCTCAGCTCCCAGTTCCCAGTTCCCAGCTCTCAGCTCCCAGTTCCCAGTTCCCAGCTCTCAGCTCTCAGCTCCCAGTTCCCAGCTCCCAGCTCCCAGTTCCCAGTTCCCAGCTCTCAGCTCTCAGCTCCCAGTTCCCAGCTCTCAGCTCCCAGTTCCCAGCTCCCAGTTCCCAGTTCCCAGCTCTCAGCTCTCAGTTCCCAGCTCTCAGCTCCCAGTTCCCAGCTCCCAGCTCCCAGTTCCCAGCTCTCAGCTCCCAGTTCCCAGCTCCCAGCTCCCAGTTCCCAGTTCCCAGCTCTCAGCTCTCAGCTCCCAGTTTCCAGCTCCCAGCTCCCAGTTCCCAGCTCCCAGCTCCCAGTTCCCAGCCCTCAGCTCTCAGTTCCCAGCTCTCAGCTCCCAGTTCCCAGCTCTCAGCTCCCAGTTCCCAGCCCTCAGCTCTCAGCTCCCAGCTCTCAGCCCTCAGCTCCCAGTTCCCAGCCCTCAGCTCCCAGTTCCCAGCCCTCAGCTCCCAGTTCCCAGCTCTCAGTTCCCAGCTCTCAGCTCCCAGTTCCCAGTTCCCAGCTCCCAGTTCCCAGCTCCCAGCTCCCAGTTCCCAGCCCTCAGCTCCTAGTTCCCAGCTCCCAGCTCCCAGTTCCCAGCCCTCAGCTCTCAGTTCCCAGCTCTCAGCTCCCAGTTCCCAGTTCCCAGCTCCCAGCTCCCAGTTCCCAGCTCTCAGCTCCCAGTTCCCAGTTCCCAGCTCCCAGCTCCCAGTTCCCAGCTCTCAGCTCCCAGTTCCCAGTTCCCAGCTCCCAGCTCCCAGTTCCCAGCTCTCAGCTCCCAGTTCCCAGTTCCCAGCTCCCAGCTCCCAGTTCCCAGCTCCCAGCTCCCAGTTCCCAGCTCCCAGCTCCCAGTTCCCAGCCCTCAGCTCCCAGTTCCCAGCTTCCACCTCCCAGCTTCCCCCTCCCAGCTCTCACCTCCCAGCTTCCCGTGGCTTTCTTTGAACATCCTGGATTTTCCCAACTCAGGAGCATCTGCAGAGAGCAAAAGGCCAAATTAAAGAGGGAGTGCTGTCCCCAGAGGAGAGTTCCTGGGGGCAGGAGGGCAGGGAGCACCCAAATATGAATCTCATATTAACAGTTAGGGACTTTCTGCACAGGGGCTGGTGCAGCCTTGCACCAGGCTCTGCCAACTGTCCCAACTCCTTGTGATGTGGCTGAGTCACTCTGGTGTTCACACAGATGTCCACCAAGACATCAGAGGAGAAGGATGGCAGTGTGCAAGGGGCCATGCATCCTGCATGTGCTTGTGCTGCTTGTTCAGGATGAGGAACAAAGAAAATCATCCTCAGTGAGTGATTAAATAAAGGTTTCCTCCAACAAAGCCTGGAGAAGTCCAGCTCTTGGTCAATGAAAAGCAATGCAAGGAAGAGCAGCTGGGTCTAGTGGAAGGTGTCCCTGCCCATGGCAAGGGGTGCAATGAGATGGTCTTTAAGGTCCCTTCCAACCCAAACTGCTCTGTGATGTCCATCAGTAAAGGTGACATGCCAGGAGGACACAGAGGGCTGACAGAGAGACTAGTTGAGAAGGAAGCACACCCTTAAGGGCAGGCCAGGGGCTGAAGTTGGGTAACTTCAGTGCCAACTGTTATGCACTCACTACACTTCTTATGTTCCTGCTTTTTCAGCAAGGGTTTGACAAGAACATGATGGGATCTTTAGCTGGAACGACCTTCAGGACTCTCTCCTCCAGATTTTAGGAGCTCTCCATGCACTGCAGGTAAGAATGGAGCCCTCATGGGGGGATTTGAGCATAGGAGTCCTCTGAGCTCTTTGCTCTCTTTAGTCACCCCTGAAGTGTGTTTGGGGGATTTTCATCCCAAACCTTCTCAGCCCAGTTTGCAAAGCTCTTGTGTGCTGGAAGGTCAGGAGCTGTGCTGTCCCCACCCTCAGGGGAGGTGCTCCCCAGCTGTGCATTTCAGAGATGCCCAGCACAGATGCTGCCCCTGGCTGTGCCTCCCACTTGCTTTGCCAAACAGCAACTGATTGTTGCATTTTTCCAAGTCGCCCCAGGTGAGGCTTCTCACAGGATTCTCCCTGTCAGAGCTCTCATTCCTGAGCTTTGGGGAGAGTTATCTGGATAATGTGCAATTAATTCCAGCCCATGCTGTGGCTTTAGGGACTATTTGAGCCCTTAATCCACCTGCAAGTGCCATGTCAAAATTGGGCATTATGTGCTGTCAGCTGCAAACTCCCAACAGAGAAACACCAGGATAGAGAAATCATGGGCAGAATTTTGGGGGCATCATTATGGCTTCATATTCACTGTGAAATGAGGGTTGAATCCCAGAGGCATTTTTCACTCATAATTCCCACTGAAGGGAAAAGCTTTAAGCACTTTGCAAACACCAGTTGCCTCTTTGATGGTGGGGGAGATTATCCAGGAGTGAATTATTTGCTTCTTTCCCTGACATGCTCCTTGTAAACAAACTCAGCAGAGTCCTGGTGCAAGAGAAAACGGTGCCACAGCCCATTTTTCCCCCTCTGCCCAGGCAGGGATTTCACTTCTTGCTCTGTTGGGACGTAGAGTTGGACTCGACGACCCTTGTGGGTCCCCTCCATTCTGGGATTCTGTTTCCACTGAGACTCTGTGGATCATGGAAGTCCAGGGTGAAAAGTTATGGGCAGCCAAAAATAAAGAAATGGGTGCAGGCCAAGCAAAGAAGGTTAAAAGTTGGGATTTAATGTAATGAAAAGATTTGTTGGACGTTTTAATTCTCCAGGTTTTCGTTTCTTTCTTTGTGGTTTTTTTCCATTTCAGAATTTGGAATTGGTTCATGTCCAGGAAGACAACCCTCCCACGATTACTTAGGAAGTTAAAAGATGTAGAGTGTCTCTGAGTTTAACTCAGCTGTAAAGCAAACTAACCACGTGGATTTCATGTGGATGATACTGATATTTTTAAGCATTTTCTTCTTTTTAGCGGGAGAAGGGACTTTTATACACTTTCTTGATGTCCATAATTATTTTTTTGGCCCAGAGTGTGTCTGTGTGTGCTGGGGGCACACGCCAAGAGCTGCCCTTCCCCAGGCTTAGCCCCTCACCCTCCTCCCCAGACTGTGCAGTTCAACCCCTTGGCAGAGTTTTATTCCCATTCCACCCAGTACATGCACCAAATCCTGCCCTGCTACACCCCTTCCATCACCTGTTTGTATCCACAAATACAAAAGAAAATGTTGAGTTTAAGTTGAGTTCCTCCATTGCACATGAACAGATACACACAGTGATGCTCTTCTTGTCAAGGCTGGTTATTCACAACATTTGGTTTCTGCTCTGCTTAGAATTTTTTTCTCTGGTAGTTATTAGGATTTTCTTTCCTGTCACATGAACTCTTTGTCTCAAGAAGTAAATTGATGTCTGCAAGTTCTCTCTGGGTCTCAGTAACCCTTCTCTGAAGCTGAATGCAAGGGGACAATTGCAACACATCTGCAGAGCAGGGACATTCCTGGGTCCTGATCCACTCTGAGCACCAGAACAACTCAACAGAATGAGTGCACCTGGACAAACTTGGCATTTGAGGAGCTGAGAGGGATGGGCAAAGTGGTTCACTGACAGCCACATGGGAATGAAAAACGAGGGATGTGGCCCCTTTGAATCATGGTCTGGTTTTGTTCATCAGTGTAAGGAAATAACATGCAGAGAAGTGGGGGCACTCGTGTGGCACAAGGTGTGCAAGTGTTTTATTTCTCAGGATCTCTGACTGCATGAACCTCCCTGGGATGCTGAGGCTGTGATAGGGCACTGCTGAGCCTCTTTTAGGGCAACCCAATCCTTATGATCTTCCTCACTCCAGAAGGAAAATATCCTCTGCCTGTCCCTGGAGGGGCCTCAGCTCAGATCCAGGGGGAAAGGAGCAGCTGAGGGTGTGTCTGCTGCCTGTCCCACACCCATGGTCCTTGTGCTGGCTCTTCTTCTTCAAGCAGTGCAGGGGCACAGGACTCTCCTTTTCAAAGATCAGGGGGCTCAGGAGGTGCTTGGGAAGGATGGATAATGAGCCAAGAAGTGGAAAACCAGTCCCATTTTTGGCAAGAGTCAGACCCCTGGACTGGTGGGAAGCAGCACCTCCCTGCTCACACCCACAGGGTGACTTGTGCCGAGGGAAGAACCACCCAAGAGGTTCAGGTCTGCTCTGACACAGCCCCAGAGCTAAGAAAACAAGGTGGCAATTGTTGGTCACCCCTCTAGAGCACAGGGAGCACATGTCCCCAGAGGGAGACCACCTTCCTGCTGGTTTTAATCTTGGACTGCAAAGTGTGGCTTCATCCTGTGCACTTGGATGAGCAGCAGCTCTTTGCCCCCACCCACGTTCTGTCGAGGGCTTTCTGCAGCCAAGTGAGAGAGGAGGGGGAAGCACCTTTGAAGTGGAGAGTTAGAACCAGGAGAACCAGGTAGGACAGTTTCAGGGGTGTTTAAAGAGCAGCACAGCAGTGTGGGCAGGCCCCTGCTGGATGTGTGTTCCCAAATGCACAGTTCCAAATGTTTTCAGCAGAACCCAAGACTTGGGATGTCCAAACCAGTTGCAGCATCCCCTGGATTGTTTCAGTTTGGCTGTAAAAGTGTGTTGGGTGCAATTTCCCATTCAGATTTGTTCCTGTAATTACATGTTCAACAGGAGTCCTGGGAGTTGATGGTTTTCTCTGTAAAACCAATTGGAACAACAGGATCTTGGGGAAATTCTGTCTAATTTAGGTTTTGTTTTCAACCTCTGCTGCTGCTTCCCCTGTGGTGCAGTTACTGAATCACTGTATAAGGCACAAGGAGATGGAGCTACATGATTGTCAGCTCACAATTAAATTTACAGGCACTGGAGATTTCATTAGTAAGTCTTGGACTTCAAGAGACAGATACACATTTATTCACATAAACTTTATTACAAGAAAAAAAATGGTTGCAGTTGTTTTTCCAAAGCCAATAAAATGATAAAAATAAAATCTGTCTCCAGCCTCAGAGATCTTCCAAACATGACTGGGCACAGCCCTGAGCAATCTCACCTGGCTTTGACATTGTCCCTGCCTTGAGCTGGGCACACCAGAGAGGTTCCTTCCAGCAGAATGGGTTCCATGATGCTGGTTTTTACTGCTCTCATACCTCAGGCAGAGCTAACTCGAGACACTGGTTGGCTGCAGGAGCTGCAACTGCTCTGCCACCCCAGGGCTGCTTTGCAGTTTCCTTTCCCAGAACTGTCTCTGATTCCCAGCTCTGTTTTCCTCTCAGCTCTCTGTTGAAAATCTGCACTCCAGACTCCACCCAAGTCACTGAAGCGACTTTGATGCCCAATTGTGAGAAGAGAAAGGGAAATCAGACTTACTGCAGGTGCAGAACCAGCACTTTTGGGAGCTCAGTGAGGTTCCTTCCATCACAAATTAATGCTCTTTCCACCTCCAGTACAATTTTTTTTCATTCCAGAGAGGTTTTGCTTCTTAAAGGCGTGTTTTTAACTGTGGCATCCTCTTTGATGAGCTGATTTCCTGATTCTTGCTCCTTTGAGAGCCAGGGTGGGGCTCTTGGGCACCCCCCCAGTAACAGGGACAGGGGCAGGGCTGTGACACACACTCTGGTTGGAGACAGGGAGGATTTCTGAGGAGGGAAGGACCACAAGCAGCAGCAGAAACAAGAGCTCTTGGGGCCTGATTTGTGCACAGGACACACAGCCATGTAAATAAATACCACTCTTGTTTGTCCTGGGCGTAGCAGAGCTTTTTTTTTTTGGTCTGTTTTCTTAGAAATGCTTTGTTTTGTGTCTGTGCAATCCAACCCACCCCAGCATTTCAGAAGCCTGATGGATGAGTAGAAGGCAGTAGGCAGTTTAATTCCTCTCTGACCAGACACCACTTTGAGACCAATTCAGCCTCAGGTCCAGAGCTATACAGTGTATTCTGTAAGATAGAGGTATGTGAGAATAATGTATCAGAGTTTTGTTTTGGCTGTACTGTATGTATTTGCTTCATTGGAAAAGCTGAAATCAATAAAAATTGCTGGAATTTCTTCAAGCTTCCCTTTGTGAATGGTTTTGTTGCAGTTGTCTCTGCCAGTGGTGGGAAAGGATTAAGCATCTGGTGGGAAGGCTCAGAGCTGCTCTCCAGGAGCAGCTCAGCTGGTTGAAAGGGGGCTGAGCACCAAAGGATTACACACAAAGGCATCTTAACCAGCTTTGGGCAGGCCCAGAGGCACTTGAGAAGCTGAACTGTATTGGTAACCATGATCAGCCCTTCCTAAAACTGCCCCCAGGCCCTGGCACAGCCCAGGGGGAGTTGTAGTGGGTATCAGTGGCTGGAGAACTGTCTTAGGAAAGTCCATTAAGGAGGAGGTATCCACAAGTCCTTGGGAGGATTAAATGTCACATATATATTGTGATGTCCATCCTGCAGCTTCTTCAGGACCAAGCCACACCTGAAGGCACATCTAAGGAAGGTCAGATAAAGGACAGGCCACAAGAGCAAGTTGCCTTTTACCAGGTCTCGCAAAGATCTTGAGTACCCAAAACTAAAGCAGGTGAGTCCTACCTGTGTGTCCCTGAGCAGGTTCTCTGGACACTGAAGGAGGGCAGGACATGTCATTGATGTTCCCAGCTGGGAAATGAAGAGCTGCTCAGCAGTGGAGCAGATACACAGCTACATACTTGGCTCTTAATCCTTTTCAGCTCTGGAGTCCCTGGTACAGAAAGAACATCAGCTGGAGCAAATCCAGAAGGGACCACCACAGGATTAGAGGGATGGGCCCGTGCAGGGCTAAGAGTTGCACTCAGTGATCCTCAGGGGTCCTTTCCAACTTGGCATGTTCTGTGGTTCTGTGATTTGCGTGGCACCCCCAGCCCAGAGCCCCCCAGCCCTCGTGCCCCCACACCCCAGGGCATCTCTGCTGCAGGGGCCCAGCCAGGAGGAGCTCCACACGAGACAGTGACTCAGTTACTCCTCTGTAACGTGGCTGACTTTGTGCTCCTCTGTTCCACAGACCTCATTTGTATTTCCCCACAGTTACCTGTCCCTGTGGATTGAGTCTCACTCACCAGGGGAGTTGTCACACGTCCTTTCTCGGTGCTTTCCAAGCTTGGCTTTGTCTCAGGAAAGCCTTTTGAGGGACCCCCATGAGGCACTCCCAGAACAGCACCATGAGTCTTCCATCCAACACCAGGAGGTCTCTTCTTGCACTGCTGGGATGCAGGAAAACCTTGGAGCTCTTCTTTGTCATCAGGGTGAAGGGAATAGTGACACTCAGAGCAACATTTCCCACTTAAAGGAAACTGTGCAGTTGATCAGGAAGTGGCATCCACTGGTGAGCCCCAGCTGAGCCCCACAGGTGCTTTTCTAGCTCAGACCCCCATCACAGCTCTCTGCAACTTGATCATCTCATGCCAAAAAACATTGGCAAGAGGTTTTGATGTAATTCCCTCCCTTCTGCCCTCACCTCTGTGCTTGATGGCAGAAATGAGCTCCCTGGGGCAGAAATGAGCTCCCTGGGGCAGAAATGAGATCCCCGGAGCAGAAATGAGATCCCTGGGGGAGAAATGAGCTCCCCGGGGCAGAAATGAGCTCCCTGGGGGAGAAATGAGCTCCCTGGGGCAGAAATGAACTCCCTGGGGCAGAAATGAGCTCCCTGGGGCAGAAATGAGCTCCCTGGGGCAGAAATGAACTCCCTGGGGCAGAAATGAGATCCCTGGGGGAGAAATGAGCTCCCTGGGGCAGAAATGAACTCCCTGGGGCAGAAATGAGCTCCCTGGGGCAGAAATGAGCTCCCTGGGGCAGAAATGAACTCCCTGGGGCAGAAATGAGACCCCTGGAACAGAAATGAGGCCCCTGATGTTCCCAACTTCCTCATCCCAGCTGCTGATGTCCAAGAAGGCACTTCAGCACAAGGAAGAGGACTGTAGGATCCTTGCAGGGTACTAGGGAATGTCACTGGGAGGGTGAGGGTTGCTGACAGTCATTTTTCAGGCAGCAGGTTTGGTTCTGATTAACACTTTGGTCAGTCATCCAGGTCTTGGCTGACATCTCAGATGTCCCAAAGCTGAGAGAGGCTGGGGCAGTGGCTCCAGACCCCCACACTGCAGCACAAGACTTGCAGGAGATCTGCCTTGGCTGCATTTCTGCAAGTGGGGGGAAAACAAGCCCAAACCCCCCAGCCTGGGCTGCAGTGAATAACCACCTTGGTGCAGAGGCCTCTCTGGCTTCCCAAGGGAATGTGATGGGAAAAAAGCAGGTAGAAATTCTCAGAGACCATAAATCTATTGGAAAGTCCTGGCACTGCAAACCCCAAATAGTTTCCCAGAGAACAAGAGTTCCTCCTGCCTTTCCCTGGCACTTCTCTGCACAAAAAGCCTCACAAGTGCCCTGCAGATCTTACCCAACAGCTCTGATCTCAGGCAATAACTGTAACTGCTTCTGGGTGCCAAGTTTCAGTCATCATACACCCAGAGCAGTGTGTGTGATGAAGGGCAGCAGGGATTTGCTTTGTGCCTCTCGTTGCTTTCTGACTCGTGTTTCCTATTCTTTCTCTGGGAAGCCTCTTCATCTCACAGTACAGGTAACTCCTGCTTCAATCAACAGGGAGCACTCCTGGCAGAACAGGAAAAGCAGGACTGAAAGAAATGCTCCAAAAATGTAAAGGATAAAACTGGAGATTGTCTGAATGCCTCTGAGTCTCACCCTCAGCTTTTCTTTAGCACGTTTTACCCGTGATGAAAACTGATTCTTGTCTCCTTTCATGAGAGAAGACACATCCAGGAGGGGGAAAGGCACTGGAAAGGGCAGGAGCAGAGTCACTGGCAGGGTTTCAATCAGACTGAATTTCCCAGGCAGTGGCACATCTCCTAAATGACTTCTGTCCTTCTCATCTGTGCAATGAGAAACTGGAAGTGCCAACCCCAAATATTTTTTGCTTTTGTTTTTCCCAAGGGTAACCCAGGAGCAACATAGACATTGCATTGAAGGAGAGAGTTTAAGGAGCCAGGAGAGAGGGGAGAAGGAGGAGATGGTGCAGGGAGTGTTCATTCTGTTGGAAGAGATGACTCCTTGGTACAGGGAGCAAATCCCTTCCCCATGGCCTCCCACCCCCCCAGCCCTCCTGCCCCCGGAGCCCTCCTGCCCCCCCGGAGCCTTCCTGCCCCTGGAGCCCTCCTGTCCCCGGAGCCCTCCTGCCCCCGGAGCCCTCCCGCCCCCGGAGCCCTCCCGCCCCCGGAGCCCTCGTGTCCCCCGAACCCTCCCGCCCCCGGAGCCCTTCCGCCCCCGGAGCCCTCCCGCCCCCGCAGCCCTCCCGTCCCCGGAGCCCTCCCGTCCCTGGAGCCCTCCTGCCCCCGGAGCCCTCCTGCCCCCGGAGCCCTCCCGTTCCCGGAGCCCTCCTGCCCCTGGAGCCCTCCTGCCCCTGGAGCCTCCAACCAGGAGCTCCGGGGTGAAGCAGCATCATCCCTGCAGGGCTCGGGCACCGTGGGAACAGCAACGGGGCCGTGGCACGTCCCGGAGCTGCAGATGAGTCAGAGCCACACCTGGCTGGGCACAGCAGGAAGCAGAACCCGCAGAGAGGCACCCAAAGAAAGGCAGAGCGTGAGATGGTGGGTCATACCCACCAGAGGGCAGTTGGTGCCCACAGAGCTCCCACTTCCATGCCCATTCCCGGGAGCTGAAGTTAAACAAGGGGTGAGGCCGGGCCCAGAATTCGTCGTGGGTGATGGGGATGGATGGAGGGACAGGTTGGTGGTGACTGTCAGGACTCCAGCAGGCAGGAAGGAGGTAGGATGAGCCTGAGGGTACTCATGGACAGGGAGCAGAATGCTGAGCTTTGCCCTGGGATGGGACAAGCAGAGACCAGTGCTGAAAGACCAGACAGCACAGGAAGTGAGAATATTTTCTCAATGGAAAGTGGGTCTGGGAAATTGCCATTTTTCAGCCAAGAATTGAAGACAGACAAAGATTCCTCCCAGACAAAAGGTGCCAGGACACAGAGGCCTTGCTGCTTATGGAGTGCTAGGGGAGCTGCATCGTTGGCATCGAGAGCCCAAGGCTGCCACCTTTGATCTTGGCACAAAGTTCAACCGTTCCTTGTCATGAATGGGGACATTTTTCAGACAAGAATCCAAGACAGACCAAGATTTCTTCCCAGACAAAAGGTGCCAGGACACAAAGGGCTTCCTGCTTTTGGAGTTTCAGGGAAGGTGCATCATTGGCACCTGAGAGCCCAAGGGTTGGGGTTATGTTCTCTCACTCTCCAAGAACAAGAACCTTTTTGTGTCCTCATAACTTTTCTCTGGACAAAACATCATCTGTTTTTGTCTTGGTTTGAGATCAGCAACTGCCAACCCCCCCAGCAGAGAGAGAAAAGGCTCCCTCCTGACACCAGGGAAAGGGAGGAACAGAGAGGGGAAAGGAAAAAGAAACTTCAAACCACGTTTATACTAAAACTACATATATTTTTATAGAAAGGAAGAGACAATGAGAAGAGAGTACAAATATTCACTCACACAAGTCTCAACAACAAGTTCCCCACTTCGTAACAAACACACAAATTCTACTGTCCTAACTCCACATTACTTAAAAATAAACTCATTCCCCAGGGAGACAAACTCAAGCAGAAAGGAGAGACCCAGAACAACACATTTTACTTTCCTGAGATCCCCTGTGAGCCAGTGGTGGGCCTGGTCCTCTCCATCCCCCCTGGGACAGCATCGTGTGTCCTCCCAAGAGGAGGCTGAGAAGCCACTGCCTTAACCACTCCCACACTGGTTCCTGCTGCCCTGGAGATGATGTCATAGTGTGGGATGGAGTACAAAGTTACTGGCTGGAAGGGTCAGCTGTTGGCTCAGCCCAGCTCAGCTCAGCTGTTGGCTCAGCCCGGCTCGGGTCAGCTGTTGGCTCAGCCCAGCTCAGGTCACCTGACAGCTTCAGCCTAGGCCAGACTCCAGAGCCCAAATTTAGGCCACTTAGACCCATAACAGTTTTACTTCTCGCAGAGAATTCAGCCACTAAAATGTAACCTGTAAAATAATCTTCTTGTAATAAATGATTATGCTTTTAACCCAGAGAGAGAGTTGGAGGCCAGGGATCTCAGATGCAGGTGTTGTCTTCTCTCACTCTCCAAGAGCAATAAGATTTTGTGTCCTCATACAATTTCTCTGGAAGAAACTTCATCTGTGTCACTTGTTGGAAGAGAACGCACCAGTTAAACTTCCATTAGGGAGATAAGGGTCTCCTAATTAACAAATATGCTTTTCACTCAAGAGAAAGCTGCAGTGCAAGGATCTAAGATGCAGATGTGTTGTCATCACTCACTCTCCAGGATCATGAACCTTTTGTGTCCCCATAACTTTTCCCTGTAAGAAAATTCACCAGTTTCTCTTCTCAGAAGAGAACACGCCCCTGAAACTCCTTTTTGGGGGATAAGCTTTTCACTATGAGAGAAGGCTGAAGGTTGGGGATCTCAGATGCAGGTGCTTTGTCCTCATTCACTCTCCAAGAGCATTAAGCTTTTTGTGTCCTCATACCATTTCTCTGGATAAAACTGCAGCTGTGTCACTTCTCTGCAGCAACTGAAGTCATTTTGGGGAGAGAAGTTTCTCCTGATAAAGGATTATGCTTTTCCCCCAGAGAGAAGGCTGCAGGCTGGGGATCTCAGATGCATGTGCTTTGGCTTCACTCACTCTCCAAGAGCAAGAAGGTTTTTTATCCTCATTTATTTTGTCCTCAAGGAGCCTCATGTGTTTCACTCCTCGCAAAGAACGCAGCCACTCAGCTCCTTTTTGGGAGAGAAGCTCTGCCCTATGAGAGAAGGCTGAAGGCCTGGGGTCTCAGATGGGTATGTTTGTCCTCACTCACTCCCAAAGAGCAATCTATTTGTCTCCTAATACCTGTTGCCTGCCACTGTATCCTGGCACCCTTTTTCTTTGAGGACTCTTCGTCCATCTTCAGTTCTTGGCTGAAAAATGGGAATTTGCCAGACCCACTCATGCCAAGGAACATTTGAGCTTTGCACCAAGATCAAAGGTGGCAGACCTGGGCTCTCACCTGCCAATAATGCACCTTCCCTATCACTCCAAAAGCAGCAAGGCCTTTGAGTTCCTGCACCTTTTGTTTGAGAGGAATCTTCGTCCAACTTCCATCCTTGGTTGAAAAATGGCAATTTGCCAGGACCACTCAAGCCAGGGAATAATTCACCTTTGCACCAAGGTCAAACCTGGCAGCCTGGGGCTCTCAGGCAGCAATCATGGAATCATAGAATGGATTGGGTTGGAAAAGACCTCCAAGATCATCAAGTCCAACCCTTGGTCCAACTCCAGTCCCTTTACCAGATCATGGCACTCAGTGCCACGGCCAAGCTCAGCTGAAAAACCTCCAGGGATGGGAAATCCACCCCCTCTCTGGGCAGCCCATTCCAATCCCTGAGCACTCTCTCTGCAAAGAATTTCTTTCTGCTCTCCAACTTCAATTTCCCCTGGCAGAGCTTGAGCCCATCGTGCCCCCTTGTCCTATTGCTGAGTGCCTGGGAGAAGAGACCAACCCCCACCTGGCCACAACTTCCCTTCAGGCAGTTCCAGACAGTGCTGAGGTCACCTCTGAGCCTCCTCTTCTCCAGGCTGAACACCCCCAGCTCCCTCAGCCTCTCCCCACAGCACTTGTGCTCCAGTCCCTTCTCCAGCCTCGTTGCTCTTCTCAGTTGGGTTGGAAGAGACCTCTGAGATCATCAAATCCAACCCTTGATCCAACCCCACTGGGATCACTCTGGCACTCTGTGCCCTGGGCTGGTGATCACAGTGGGGTTGGATCAAGACATGGTGGGTTCTCTGTCCCTGGAGGTGTTTCAGAGGACACTCAGTGCCACATCCAGTCCCTTCTCCAGCCTCGTTGCTCTTCTCTGGCCCCGCTCCAGCCCCTCAATCTCTTTCCTCAACTGAGGGGCCCAGAACTGAACACAACACTCAAGGTGTGGCCTCCCCAAGGCAGAGTCCAGGGGAAGGGTCACTGCCCTGGGCCTGCTGGCCACGCTAGTTTGGATCCAGGCCAGGATCCCATTGGCCTTCTTGGCCACCTGGGCACACTGGTGGCTCCTGTTGAGCTTCCTGTCCCTCAGTCCCCCCAGGTCCCTCTTCCTGGCTGCTCTCCAGCCACTCTGTGCCCAGCCTGGAGCGCTGCAGGGGCTTGGGGTGGCCAAAGGGCAGGACCTGCACTTGGCCTTGGTGAACTCCATCCCATTGGAATCAGCCCATCTCTCAGGTCTCTCCAGATCCCTCTGCAGAGCCCTCCTGCTTCCAGCAGCTCGACACTCCCTCCCAACTTGGGGTCATCAGCAAATTTGCTGCTGATGGACTCAACCCCCTCATCTCAATCATCAATAAAGATGTTAAACAGGACTGGACCCAACACAGACCCCTGGGGACACCACTGGTGACCAGCTGGATGCAGCTCCATTCACCAGCACTCTCTGGGCCTGGCCCTCCAGCCAGCTCCTGACCCAGGAGAGGGGACACCTGTCCAGGCCATGGGCTACCAGCTTTTCCAGGAGTATATTATGGGAGACAGAGTCAAAGGCCTTGCTGAAGTCCAGACAGACACATCCACAGCCTTCCCCTCATCCACCAGGTGGGTCACCTGGTCGTAAAAAGAGATCAGGTTGGTCAGACAGGACCTGCCCCTCCTAAGCCCCTGCTGGCTGGGTCTAATCCCTGTCCATGCTGAAGGTGCTGTGTGATTGCACTCAGGATGAACTGCTCCATAACCCTGCCAGGCACTGAGGTCAGGCTGACAGGCCTGGAGTTGCCAGGGTCAGCCTTGCAGCCCTTTTTGTGGATTGGGGTGACATTGGCCAACCTCCAATCATCTGGGACCTCCCCAGAGAGCCAGGACTGTTGGGAGATGATGGAGGGTGGCTTGACAAGCTCTTCTGTCACCTCCCTCATCACCCTGGGATGGATCCCGTCTGGTCCCATAGACTTGTTAGGATCCAGCTGGCTCAGTAAGTCAGTCACTATTTCCTCCTGGAATACAGGGGGGCTCTTCAGCTCCCTCTCCCTGTCCACCAGCTCCAGAGGCCACTTGTCTTGAGGGCCACCTGTCTTACTGGTGAAAACTGAGGCAAAGTAGGTATTAAGTACCTCAGCCTTCTCCTCATCTTCCTTAACTCTATTTCCCTCCAAGTCCAACAGAGAATGGAGGTTTTCCTTGCCCCTCCTTGTGTTATTAATGTATTTATAGAAGGACTTTTTGTTATCCCCAACTGAAATAGCCAAATTTACTTCAAATTGCTCTTTTCTTTCCCTAATTTTTTCCTGCATGACCCAGCTCTATCTGTAAATTCTTCCTAAGTAGCCAGCCCTTTTTCCCACAGTCTGTAAACTTTCTTTTTATCCCTGATTTCTCTCAGAATCTCCCTATTTAACCAAGCTGGCTGTTCTTCCCCCCCAGCTGGCCTTTGGGCACACTGGGACAGCCTGTTCCTGTGCACTCAAAATTTCCTGCTTGAAACATGTCCATCCCTCCTGGCCCCCCTTGCCTTTAAGGGTTGTTTCCCAGGGTATGCTCTGAATCAGTTTTTTGAATAGGCCAAAATCTGCCCTCTGGAAGTCCAAAGTAGAGGTTTTAATGGTGGCTCTCCTTACATCCCTGAGGACTGAAAATTCTATTATTTCATGGTCACTGTGCCCCAGGCAGCCTCCAACCACTACATCATCCACCAGCCCCTCTCTGTAAACAGCAGGTCTAGGGGGGCCTTACCCCTGGTGGGCTCATTTACCAGTTGATGAAGGAAATTGTCCTCTATACACTCCAGGAACCTCCTTGACTGCCTCTTCTCTGCAGTATGAAGCTCCCAGCAGATTTCTGGCAGGTTAAAGTCACCCACAAGAACAAGGGCTGGAGATTTTGAGACATCTGCCAGCTGCTTGTAGAACAATTCACCTCCTTCATCATCCTGGTTGGGTGGTCTGTAACAGACACCCACAAGGGTGTCAGCCTTGTTGGCCTTGCCCCTGATTCTGGCCCACAGGCACTCAACCTTGTCACTGCTGACCTCAACTTCAACAGAGTCAAGAGACTCTCTAACATATAAAGCCACCCCTCCACCTCTCCTTCCCTGCCTGTCCTTTCTGAAGAGCCTGTAGCCCCCCCATAGCAGCACTCCAGTCATGTGAGTCATCCCACCACGTTTCTGTGACAGCAACTATGTCACAGTTTTCCTGCTGCACTTTGGCTTCCAGCTCCTCTTGTTTGTTTCCCATACTGCGTGCATTGGTGTACATGCACTTCAGCTGGGCCATTGATTTCATTCTCAACTCGGGCTCTGTGCCCTTAGGCCTATCTCTGGAGAGCCCAGTTTCAGTCCCTTCCCCCTTCAAACCCAGTTTAAAGCCCTCCTAACCAACCCTGCCAACTTATGGGCTACAGTTCTTTTGCCCTCTCTAGATAGATGGAGCCCATCTGGTTTGACCAGACTGGGCAACACGGAGTTTGATGATCAAAAAACCCAAAATTTTGACGATAGCACCACCCCTAAGCCACCTGTTGGTAAGCTGGGCTTTCCTAAACCTCTCCTCATTCATCCTGGCTAGCACAGGAACTGAGGCAATTCCTACCTGTAACAACTGAGCTTTGCACTAAGATCAAAGGTGGCAGCCTTGTTCTCTCAACCACCCTCTATAAAAACACAAATCCCTTTCTCTCCTGGAATCACTTCCCTGGGAGGAATCCTTGTCCATCTTCACTTGTTGGTTGAAAAATGGCAATTTGCCTGTCTTGGTTTGAGCTGGCAAACTGCCAGCCCTCCAAGACAGAGGGTCAGAGCCTCCCTCCCAAGGGAGGAAAAGGGAGGAAAAGGGAGGAAAGGGAGGAAAAGAAAGGGGAAGGCAAAAAACCCTTCAAACTACATCTGTGCTAAAACTACATAGATTTTACAGAAAGAAAGAGACAACTAGAAGAAAGTACAAATACAGACTGACACAAGTTAAAAGAATGATTGTGCCAAGATCAAAGGTGTCAGCTTTGGGCTCTCAGGTGCCAATGATGCACCTTCCCTAACTCTCTAAAAGCAGCAAGACTTTTGTGTCCTGGAATCTTTTTTCTGGGAGGAACCTTCGTCCGTCTTAAATTCTTGGCTGAAAAATGGCATTTTGCCAGAACCACTCGTGCCAAGGAACAATTGAGATGTCCCCGAAGATCAAAGGTGGCAGCCTTGGTCTTTCAAGCACCCACAACGTGCCTTCATTAACACCATAAAACCACAAATCCCTGTGTGTCCTGACACCATTTCCCTCTGTCCGAGTTCAGCAGGAGGGACCAGCTAACCCTGTGTGGGGGTGATCAAAGCTGTGTATTCTACCCCCTCTATTCATTCCCCAAGGACAATGGACCATTTGCAGCAGCTGCCCAGGGAGCCATTATCACCTTCACACCCAGCCTGGGGGGGCGGAGCTGCCAATGGGCCATCAACAGTTCAACACCCCCTGGCTCCCAGAGTTAATCACCCATTGTGTGAGTCCCCGCCCTGGGGGAGGGACTGGGTGCTCCCTGAGGGTACATAAGTGGTGGGTAAGAAAACCTTGGGAACGTCTCGTTGGATCCAGAGCAGCAGCAGGACCTCGACAGGAGATCACCGCTCTCAACCAGACCACAGCCCTCGCCTGCACCAACAGGTTTTTCTTTTCCTTTTGCTCTGGACTTGGGGGAACCTCAGGGGTCTCAGCACAAGGGCAAACAAACCCCCTTGGGTTTGTGCCCCAGGACACTGGGTTATACTGCTGGGGTTTTGTGAGTTGAAAGCCATTTCCCTTTTGTGTCAGTGTTGCTATTGTAATATTATTATTAAATTGTAGCTCTGACTTATAATCTCTCTCGGGGTGAGTTCATTTCCCCTGCTGGTTCACCTTTAAACCAGCACATCTTTTGGTGCCCAACGTGGGGCACGAGAGAGAAGTCAGAATTACAATTTCATTTTGTGTATTTGGATACAGAAACTCCCTGACTACCATGTTGCTTGATGTATTCATGTGGATGGTGCATCTGGGCCTGTTCATATTTCGACACATGGGGAACCATGTGCCTGTTTTGATGCTCTCTTTAATACCAGGGAGAAGGATCAAAATTGCTTTATTAATATACTATGTTTATGTTGTCATAACATCAGAAGCAATGAATTTCATTGTGAATGTACATTCAGTCTGGTGTGCCTGTCCTGGTTTGGGTTGTTACCTCTGGGGTCTCATTAAAAATAGCACCCAGACTGTGGGGAAACCAGGCGGAGATGGTTACTTCCACCTTTTCACCTCTGCTACAACAATCATTGAGAATATTGAGCTTCCTTTTGATGTTAGGGACAGCATAATCCTGCTGTTAGTGTTGCTTTGTCTCCTCTGTACTGTATACACCATGTTCAGGGTCAGAACTGGGCTTTCTAAGGAGACTTGCTGGAGCTCTGCCCTGGGAGTGGATGATGTTGAGTGGCACGGGAAGTGGGAGAACATGGGCCAGTATTTGGAGACCTTCTCTCCTCAAATGGTCTGGAAATTCATCCCTGAACAACTGCAGGACCCTGCCAAAATGCTAAGCTATGTGAAAGGAAGATGCTCTGGTAGTCCCAGAGATGGGCAGCTCACACCAACCTGCTGGGCCCTGGCACTGCCCACCCGACACTGCTTGGTGTGTGTCCTAGTTCAGCAGGAGGGACCAGCTAACCCTGTGTGGGGGTGATCAAAGCTGTGTATTCTACCCCCTCTATTCATTCCCCAAGGTCAATGGGCCATCAGCAGCAGCTGCCCAGGGAGCCATTATCACCTTCACACCCAGCCTGAGGGGGCGGAGCTGCCAATGGGCCATCAACAGCTCAACACCCCCTGGCTCCCAGAGTCAATCACCCATTGTGTGAGTCCCCGCCCAGGGGGAGGAACTGAGTGCTCCCTGAGGGGTACATAAGTGGTGGGTAAGAAGACCTCGGGAACCTTCTCGTCAGATCCAGAGCAGCAGCAGGACCTCGACAGCAGGAGATCACCGCTCTCGCCCAGACCACAGCCCTCGCCTGCACCAACAAGTTTTTCTTTTCCTTTTGCTCTGGACTTGGGGGAGCCACAGGGGTCTCAGCACAAGGGCAAACAAACCCCCTTGGGTTTGTGCCCCAGGACACTGGGTTATACTGCTGGGGTTTTGTGAGTTGAAAGCCATTTCCCTTGTGTGTCAGTGTTGTTATTGTAATATTATTATTAAATTTTAGCTCTGACTTATAATCTCTCTCGGGGTGAGTTCATTTCCCCTGCTGGTTCACCTTCAAACCAGCACATCTTTTGGCGCCCAACGTGGGGCACGAGAGAGAAGTCAGAACTACAACTTCATTTTGTGTATTTGGGTACAGAAACTCCCTGACTACCATGTTGCTTGATGTATTCATGTGGATGGTGTATCTGGGCCTGTTCATATTTCGACACATGGGGAACCATGTGCCTATTTTGATGCTCTCTTTAATACCAGGGAGAAGGATCAAAATTGCTTTATTAATATACTATGTTTATGTTGTCATAACATCAGAAGCAATGAATTTCATTGTGAATGTATATTCAGTCTGGTCTGCCTGTCCTGGTTTGGGTTGTTACCTCTGGGGCCTCATTAAAAATAGCACCCAGACTGTGGGGAAAACAGGCGGAGATGGTTACTTCCACCTTTTCACCTCTGCTACAACAATCATTGAAAATATTGAGCTTCCTTTTGATGTTAGGGACAGCATAATCCTGCTGTTAGTGTTGCTTTGTCTCCTCTGTACTGTATACACCATGTTTAGGGTCAGAACTGGGCTCTCTAAGGAGATTTGCTGGAGGCCTGCCCTGGGAGTGGATGATGTTGAGTGGCACGGGAAGTGGGAAGATATGGGCCAGTATTTGGAGACCTTCTCTCCTCAAATGGTCTGGAAATTCACCCCAGAACAACTGCAGGACCCTGCCAAAATGCTAAGCTATGTGAAAGGAAGATGCTCTGGTAGTCCCAGAGATGTGCAGCTCACAGCAACCTGCTGGGCCCTGGCCACTGCCTACCGCACACTGCTTGGTGTGGTACAGCATTATCAGGAGGAGGAGAAAAGGAGCAAATCCACAGGCACCATGTCCACCCAGACCATGACTGAGCCAGAGAGGAAGAGAGATACATCCACCAGCACCATGTCCACCCAGACCATGACTGAGCCAGAGAGGAAGAGAGATACAGCAACTAGCGCCATGTCCACCCAGACCATGGAGGAGCCAGAAGGACAACAGAAACCGATAGCAGTTGCCCCTGTCCAGAAAAGAAAATCAAAGACCAAATCAGTTCGTATAGTGCATGACGAGGAAGAGTCAGGACCTTCATCTCAAGCAGAAGAAATGGAGCCAGAAATAATCACCCGGTCCCTATCCCTGGGAGAGCTGCGTGAGCTCCGGAGAGAGTTCACACGACAGGCAAATGAGTCCATCTTGACCTGGCTACTTCGAATCTGGGATGCTGCAGCCAATGATACAATTCTAGATGGGAGTGAGGCAAGGCAGGTGGGATCCCTGTCTCGAGATGTTGTCATTGATCAGGGCATTGGAAAGAGACAGGAAACTCTCAGCCTCTGGCGGCGACTGTTGTCAAGCGTGAGGGAGAGATATCTTTGTAAGGAGGACCTCCATGTACAGCAAGGACAGTGGAACACGATGGAACAAGGTATCCGGTGCTTAAGGGAATTAGCCGTACTGGAGAGAATCTTTTCAGAGGATGAGAGATTCCCTAAAAGTCCAGATGGTGTCCAGTGCACATCCCAGATGTGGTTAAAATTTGCACGACTTGGGCCAGAAATGTATTCTCGCTACCTCGCAACATTGCAGTGGAGAGAGGGAGAAGACAAGGTGGGTGCACTGGTCAGCAAACTCAGGATTTATGAAGACACTGTCACTGCTCCATTACGAGCCCATGTCTCAGCTGTGGAAACAAAACTGGCTGAACTGGAAGAGAAGATTAAGGAAGGACTCTCCCATATCTCTCCAGAACAAACGAGAGTCTCTGCCATCAGAAGCAGGCGTCTTCCAGCTAAGGAGAAAGGGTACACTCCACGTGGCAATCTGTGGTTTTACCTCCATGAGCGTGGAGAAGATATGAGGAAGTGGGATGGGAAACCCACCTCTTCCTTAGCAGCTCGGGTACGTGAATTGCAAAGAGGCACAACTAACACAGGGAATTCTTCCAGGTTGAAGGCTGCTCCGGTCTCTCGTGGGCAAGGCTCCAGACAGTATAGGAATGATGATGTTATGCCCGATCCTCTTGAAGGAACCTCCCGGTCATATTCACAGGGAGAGCGCAGTGAATACCATGACCAGAACTAGGGGGGCCCTGCCTCTAGCCAGGTAGAGGAGAGGGACAATCGGGTTTATTGGACTGTGTGGATTCGGTGGCCTGGCACATCAGACCCACAGAAATACAAAGCTTTAGTGGACACTGGCGCACAATGCACGTTGATGCCATCAGGATACGTCGGGGCAGAATCCATCTCTATTTCTGGGGTAACAGGGGGATCCCAACAGCTGACTGTACTGGAAGCTGAAGTCAGCTTGACTGGGAAGGAATGGCACAGACACCCCATCGTGACTGGTCCAGAAGCCCCATGTATCCTTGGCATAGACTACCTGAGGAATGGATATTTCAAAGACCCAAAGGGACTGCGTTGGGCCTTTGGCATAGCTGCTGTGGAGACAGAGGAAATCAGACAGCTGAGCACCTTGCCTGGCCTCTCAGAGGACCCTTCTGCTGTGGGACTGCTGAAAGTTGAAGAACAATTGGTACCGCTGGCCACAGCCACAGTGCACCGTCGGCAATACCGCACTGACCGAGACTCTGTGACCCCCATACACAAGATGATTCGTGAGCTGGAGAGCCAAGGGGTGGTCAGCAAGACTCACTCACCCTTTAATAGCCCCATATGGCCAGTACGAAAGTCCAGTGGAGAGTGGAGGCTGACGGTGGATTACCGTGGTCTCAATGAGGTCACACCCCCCCGAGTGCCGCTGTGCCGGACATGCTGGAGCTTCAGTATGAGCTGGAGTCCAAGGCAGCCAAGTGGTGCCACCATCGACATTGCCAATGCCTTTTTCTCCATTCCGTTGGCAGCAGAGTGCAGGCCGCAGTTCGCTTTCACCTGGAAGGGGGTGCAGTACACCTGGAATCGACTGCCCCAGGGGTGGAAACACAGTCCCACCATTTGCCATGGACTGATCCAGACTGCACTGGAAAAGGGTGAGGCTCCAGAACACCTACAGTACATCGATGACATCATTGTATGGGGGAACACAGCAGGGGAGGTTTTTGAGAAAGGAAAGAAGATAATCCAGATTCTCCTAAGAGCTGGTTTTGCCATTAAACGAAGTAAGGTCAAGGGACCTGCTCAGGAAATTCAGTTCCTAGGAGTAAAGTGGCAAGACGGGCGTCGTCAGATTCCAACAGAGGTGATCAACAAAATAGCAGCTATGTCCCCACCGACCAGCAAGAAGGAAACTCAGGCTTTCCTAGGTGCCGTGGGCTTTTGGAGGATGCATATCCCTGAGTACAGTCAGATTGTAAGGCCTCTCTACCTTGTGACACGGAAGAAAAATGATTTCCAGTGGGGCCCTGAACAACAACAAGCCTTTGAGCAGATTAAACAGGAGATTACCCACGCAGTAGCCCTTGGGCCAGTCAGGACAGGACAGGATGTGAAGAATGTGCTCTACACTGCAGCCAGGGAGAATGGCCCATCCTGGAGCCTCTGGCAGAAAGTACCTGAGGAGACTCGAGGACGACCGCTGGGATTCTGGAGTCGGGGATACAAAGGATCTGAGGCCAGCTACACCCCAACTGAGAAAGAGATCCTGGCAGCTTATGAGGGAGTTCGAGCCGCATCAGAAGTGATTGGCACTGAGGCACAGCTCATCCTGGCACCCCGACTACCAGTGTTGGGCTGGATGTTCAAAGGAAAAGCTCCTTCTACCCATCACGCCACTGATGCCACATGGAGTAAGTGGATCGCTCTGATCACGCAGCGAACCTGGATAGGGAATCCTAATCGCCCTGGGATTTTGGAAATCATCACTAACTGGCCGGAAGGTGAGAGTTTCGGATTGTCCTCTGAAGAAGAAGAGGAGCAGGTGACACGAGCTGAGGAGGCCCCACCATATAACCAGCTACCAGAAGAGGAGAAGCGATATGCTCTCTTCACAGATGGCTCTTGCCGCATTGTAGGGACAAGCCGGAAATGGAAAGCAGCTGTATGGAGTCCTACACGTCGAGTTGCAGAAGCGACTGAAGGACAAGGTGGATCAAGTCAGGTCGCAGAGCTGAAAGCTGTTCAGCTGGCTTTGGATATCGCCGAACGAGAGAAGTGGCCAAGACTCTACCTTTACACTGACTCGTGGATGGTGGCCAATGCTCTGTGGGGATGGCTGGAGCGCTGGAGAAAGGCCGGCTGGCAGCGCAAAGGGAAACCCATCTGGGCGGCTGAGATGTGGCAGGACATCGCTGCCCGGGTAGAGAAGCTGAGTGTGAAGGTCCGTCACGTAGATGCTCATGTACCCAAGAGCCGGGCTAATGAGGAGCATCGTAACAACGAGCAGGTGGATCGAGCTGCCAAGATTGAAGTCTCTCAGGTAGATCTGGATTGGCAGCATAAAGGTGAATTGTTTCTAGCCCGATGGGCCCATGATGCCTCTGGTCATCAGGGCAGAGATGCAACATACAGATGGGCTCGTGACCGAGGGGTGGATCTAACCATGGACAGTGTCTCACAGGTTATCCATGACTGTGACACATGTGCTGCCATCAAGCAGGCCAAGCGGGTGAAGCCTCTATGGTATGGTGGACGGTGGTCGAAATACAGGTATGGGGAAGCCTGGCAAGTTGACTACATCACACTTCCCCAAACACGCCAAGGCAAGCGCTATGTGCTGACCATGGTAGAGGCAACCACTGGATGGCTGGAGACATACCCCGTATCTCACGCCACTGCCCGGAATACCATCCTGGGCCTTGAGAAACAAGTCCTGTGGAGACACGGCACCCCAGAGAGAACAGAGTCTGACAACGGCACCCACTTCAAGAACAGCCTCATAGACACCTGGGCCAGAGAGCACGGGATTGAGTGGATGTATCATATCCCCTACCATGCTCCAGCTGCCGGGAAAGTTGAGCGATGTAATGGACTGTTGAAAACAACCTTGAAGGCGTTGGGTGGGGGAACTTTCAAACACCGGGAGCTGCATTTGGCAAAGGCCACCTGGTTGGTCAACACCTGGGGCTCCATCAATCGAGCTGGCCCTGCCCAATCAGAACTCTTGAATACTGGAGATAAAGTCCCTGTGGTCCATATGAGAGGTATGTTAGGAAACACTGTTTGGGTGAGTCCCACCTCAAACAAAGGCAAACCCATCCGAGGGATTGTCTTTGCTCAAGGACCTGGTTGCACTTGGTGGGTAATGCAAAAAGATGGAGAAACACGTTGTGTACCACAAGGGGACCTAATTTTGAGTGAGAAGTTTGTAATGTTTCATTGTATATATGTGTATATATAGGTTAAAAGGGGATTCAGTTTGGGAATGACTAGATGGAGTAGAATAAGGGGTGGGTAATGTCCTAGTTCAGCAGGAGGGACCAGTTATCACTGTGTGGGGGTGATCAAAGCTGTGTATTCTACCCCCTCTATTCATTCCCCAAGGACAATGGACCATTTGCAGCAGCTGCCCAGGGAGCCACTATCACCTTCACACCCAGCCTGGGGGGGAGTGGCTGCTCATGGGCCATCAAAGGTTCAACACCCCCTGGCTCCCAGAGTTAATCACCCACTGTGTGAGTCCCTGCCCTGGGGGAGGGACTGAGTGCTCCCTGAGGGTACATAAGTGGTGGGTAAGAAAACCTCGGGAACCTCTCATTGGATCCAGAGCAGCAGGACCTTGACCAGACCACAGCCATCACCTGCACCAACAGGTTTTTCTTTTCCTTTTGCTTTGGACTTGAGGGAACCACGCAGGTCTCAGCACAAGGGCAAACAAACCCCATGATCTTAAAGGCAGAGACTGGTCGACAAAAGGGAAAGAGCAGAGAAGCTCCCCAAAGCGTGGGAGGATGAGAGGGGAGGACATGAAAATGAAGTATAGAGCTTCAGAAAGCCACAACAAACCCAAGGGAGAAGAGAAAAAGGAGGGAATGGTGAGAAGTGTGGAGAGAGGGTTCGTTGTGGGAAATATAAAGAGGTTTGGTTAATGGTTGCACAGGGTAATTAAAAGTTCTGTGTTAATTGTCTATGGGAAATGGGGCTGGACTTTTAGGAGGGGGATTTTTCCATATGCAGGTTAGACAGGCGAAAATTGGCGGGAAGTCTGTGAGGCAACAGTCCCAGCCAGGGGCTGTTGTCAGGGCCTGCGGCCAATGGTAGGGCCTGATAGGACGGCTGGATGCACCAATCAGCATCGATGGCACAGCAAGAAATTGCCCAAATAAGGAGAGGAGAAATGAAGTCACCGAGTAGCATCAAACCAGCAGGAGAGACGCCAAAAATGGACAAAGGAGGGTTGAGCTCCCGGAGGGGAGGGAAGGGGGCGTGGCACGAAGGGTATGAATTGTAGCAACCCCCTCTCCTCCGTGTGCTCCCCGGTGGCAACTCTGTGGCCAGACACCCTGTGCGTGGGCGGCTTGGCCAGTGAACCTTTTGGCTTTGCTTTTTAAACTCGTCTCTCTAAAAGTTCCTTAAAGCCGAGATTTTTCTCCCATCTCTGTGATATCTGCGTTATATACAGGCCATATACAGCTTACATGGTTAAATTTGGTATATGTGTGTTGTGGGTTCACCCAGGTGGGCCTGGATTTGGGCTCTGAAGTCTGGCCTAGGCTGAAGCTGTCAGCTGAGCTGAGCTGGGCTGAGCCAACAGCTGAGCTGAGCTGGGCTGAGCCAACAGCTGACCCTTCTAGCCAGTAACTTTGTACTCCATCCCACACTATGGCATCATCTCCAGGGCAGCAGGAACCAGTGTGGGAGTGGTTAAGGCAGTCGCTTCTCAGCCTCCTCTTGGGAGGACACACGATGCTGTCCCAGGGGGGATGGAGAGGACCAGGCCCACCACTGGCTCACAGGGTACCTCAGGAAAGTAAACTGTGTTGTTCTGGGTCTCTCCTTTCTGCCTGAGTTTGTCTCCCTGGGGAATAAGCTTCTTCTTAAGTAATGTGTAGTTAGGACAGTAGAATTTGTGTGTTCATTAAGAAGTTGAGGTGGGGAACTTGTTGTTGCAGACTTGTGTGAGTGAATATTTGTACTCTCTTCTAATTGTCTCTTTCTTTCTGTGAAAATATATGTAGGTTTAGTATAAATGCAGTTTGAAGTGGTTTTTTTCCTTTCCCCTCTCTGTTCCTCCCTTTCCCTGGTGTCAGGAGGGAGCCTTTTCTCTCTGTGCTTGGGGGGGTTGGCAGTTGCTGATCTCAAACCAAGACAATGTGTTAAATATGTCATATGTGTTAAATATGTCATATGATGTATGTTATACACAGATTATAAATGCTGTGTGTTATTTATGTTATAGATGTCACAGACATGTCAATGTTTTATGTATGTGATATATGTGTGATATCCATGGATATGTCAGTATGTTGTACGTGTGTCATGTACCGATGGGGGGAGGGAAGGGGGAGCCTTTGTTTATTTTACTTAGGGCTTATGATGCTTATTTTGTTTATGCTTATTCTACTTATGCTCATTTTGTTTATGCCTATTTTACTTGGGCTTATTTACCCAGGACTAATGATAAGAATTATTTCCTTATTTTTCTTATGCTTTTGTACTTACCATGGAATTTGCTTTGCTCACTGTGTAAAAACCCACACACTGCCCTTGAAGGTGCAATACCAAGAGGCCCAGGCCAATTAAAACAGCCAGGATACCCCCTGATAAATCAGAAAAGGTGTCAAAAGAACAAGATAAGGCCAATTAGACCAGCAAAAGTTGCCAACAAGGCTGGTTTGAACCCGTTCTGAGCAAAAGGTAAAAAGTTTACAAGAGGAAGACCATCTGCTTCATCCCCAAAGACCCCCAAAGACACCACTCTGAACGACCAGGAGGACCAGCACAGGTGCAAGAAGGAGGGGCTTGAGGTGGAGAGAATGGAAATCAGTTCTTGAGGCTCATTATAATAACCCTCCTTCTCTCAGAAAATAATGTTTATGCATGAAAGAAAAATAAATAAATATGTCCAACTTACTTGCATATAAACCCTTTGTTAGCTCAGCCAGGGGCGCCTGTTTTGGAGGAGTTACCTGTTGTGAGATTGTTGCAAAAACTTAATTTCTGAGCAATCCAAACTGCTTCAGCTCCGTGAGAATCATGCTGATACTTCAGCCTGCAAGGACACACTCCTGCTTTTTGTCCCGTAGGTGGCGGTCACTCCTTGCAAGTGTTTTCATGAGAGCGTCTCAACTGCCTTCCTGATCTCCGGACATCGACCTCAAAACATCGGGATGAGATAATACAAACACTGGACTTGTGAGAGATGGGCTTTTAACCAATTAGAAGTTCTAGGGTGTGGGGGTGAGACCCTTTTAGCCAATCAGATGTACGTCTAACCCCATATAAACCGTGTGCTGTGTGAAAGAAAAGGTCTTCACTATAAACTTCATAAGCTTGTTGGTGAAGTCCTTTCTCTCCGCCAAAGTTTGTTTACTTTAGTTACCCCCCTGTGCCCTGGGCCAGAATAAATGGACCTCTCCATAACCTCACTGCATTGGAGGGGTTTATTCTGTAAAACTATTTTGGTGAGGAGCCAGCCAGGAGAATTCCCCACCCCACTGCAGGACGACTGAGGAACAGACACCCCAAGGTGCACCCGGAGAAGTTTTCTTGGGGGGGGCTCTGCCCCAGCCGTTCACTGTGTGTGGGGGTGGACAAGGACCTCCCAAGGCTGCGGATAAGGTACGTTTAAATTTCTTTTCGTATACAGGGACTGAAGTCACTGAGGGGACTCATAAGTCATGAGGGGACGCCCCCTGCTGGGTCCGGGCTGTCAGAAAAACACGAAGAGACGAAGAGACGTCTTTGGTGGGCAGCCTCTGGGAAGGGGGGGTGTGTGTGTGGCTCATCTTCGCGAACGAAGATTTGGGCAGGGCTGTCCCCACCTGGGTGCCCTTCCAGCCTGCCCAGTGGATTTCAGGTGAGGCTCAGCGTGCGCAGAACTGACCCCACCGTTTCAGTCCTGAGGTTCATCTGCCACGGCCGAGCGAGCTTGGACGGTGCCAGTGAAGTCCTCAGGACTGGAACCTGCAGCACCCGGCATTGCCCAGGAGGTCTCCCATCCAAGCACTAACCTGGGGCTGACCCTGCTGAGCTTCCGAGATCTGATGGGTCGAATGTCAGGGAGGCATTCTAAGCAAGTGATGTTTATGCATGAAAGAAAAATAAATATGTACAACTTACTTGCATATAAACCCTTTGTTAGCTCAGCCAGGGGCGCCTGTTTTGGAGGAGTTACCCCCCTGTGCCCTGGGCCAGAATAAACGGACCTCTCTATAACCTCACTGCATTGGAGGGTTTATTCTGTAAAACTATTTATTGTATGTTCTGTATGTGTGTGATTTATGTCATATATGGGTTAAATGGAGATTATGTTGGGTTTATATGTTGGACATGTCATACACGTTCTGTATATGTCACGTGTATTATGTGTGTTAGAAATGTCATATGTGTGGGCAGTTGATGCCTCCCTGACATCCGAGCCCGTCAGATCTTGGAAGCTCAGCAGGGTCAGCCCCGGGTTAGTGCTTGGATGGGAGACCTCCTGGGAACATCAGGGGCTGTAGGTTCCAGTCCTGAGGACTTCACTGTCCCTGTCCAAGCTCGCTCGGCTGTGGCAGATGAACCTCAGGACTGAAACGGTGGGGCCAGTTCTGCGCAGGCTGAGCCTCACCTGAAATCCACTGCACAGGCTGGAAGGGCACCCAGGTGGGGACAGCCCTGCCCAAATCTGTGTTCCCGAAGCCGAGCCACACACACACGATGTCATATGTGTGATGTGTTTTACAGACGTTAGACAGGCCATGAGTTACATACTAATATCATGTCATGGCCAGGCTTCGTGGATGAAGCTTTGGGAAGGGCACTACCCAGGCTTGCTGCAAGCTGCTGGTGGCTGAAAGGGCCGATACGGGACAGGCAGGTCCGGTCACAAAAGGCACAGGGGAACCTCTCCCTGGGTGACATTGGCAAGGAACGGTTCTGTCTGCGGTGTCTGTTCTCCTCCAGACTGACTGTGCTGCATTCCCAAAGGAAGCAGCAGCGTCGGGAATGGTGTGTCTCCATGAATCCCGATTGGAGCCCAGAGTGGGCCATTGGGGCAGTCAATATGGCCAAGGCTGAGCTGTTGTTTCAGACAGTCCTTGTATCTCCTCTTGGGGCTCCTCTCTTGCGGCAGCCGGTGGTGAGTTCCCCACAGAGCACAATTGGAGATGAGCTTTGTTTAGGCCACCTTTGCTGGGCCCCTCTCCGTGTGGAGCAAGCAGTGCTGTCCCTAGAAAAGGCTGCTTGGTCACTCAGGATGCTGCCCCACAGACTGTCATCTCCAGGGTCAGTCTCTAATGACCCATATCCTGCCCCTCCTGCATGCAGGGTTGGGGCTGGCGCTTCCAGCTGCTTCCCATCACCTGCCGTTTCCGACCCTCACCTGTCGCTACAGGGCTTTGCAATGTGGGTGAACCCTTCGAGCCTGCACAGTGGATTGTTCAGGTGAGGCACAGCGTGCACAGAACTGGCCCCACCCTTTACTCCTGAGGTTCATCTGCCACGGCCCAGCGAGCTTGGACGGTGACAGTGAATACCTCAGGACGTAGGTTTGGTCAGAGTGTCCCTCTCTTAGATGGATGGCCTTACAGGGCTAAGTGAGCTCCACCTGCCCGGGGTTGGGATTGGAGTTGTCCTTCTCCTAGGATGGTTGCCATGGGGCCAGTGAGCCCATCCTGGTTTGTCCTTCTCCTAGGATGGTTGCCATGGGGCCAGCGAGCCCATCCTGGTTTGTCCTTCTCCTAGGATGGTTGCCATGGGGCCAGCGAGCCCATCCTGCCCCTGGACACACTTTGTCTGACCCTTCAGCTGAGACCTGTCTGGCATGGGAGACCCTACGGGTGGCACAAACCACCTCCAGCCCAGCTCTCAGCCTGTACTGGTTTGCCCCATGGCTCCCTCAGTAACCATCATATCTGTCTTGGTTTGAGATAAGCAACTGCCAACCCCCCAAGCACAGAGAGAAAAGGCTCCCTCCTGACACCAGGGAAAGGGAGGAACAGAGAGGGGAAAGAAAAAAACCACTTTAAACCGCATTTATACTAAACCTACATATATTTTTCACAGAAAGAAAGAGACAATGAGAAGAGAGTACAAATATTCACTCACACAAGTCTGGAACAACAAGTTCCCCACCTCAACTTCTTAATGAACACACAAACTTTACTGTCCTAACTACACATCACTTAAGAAGAAGCTCATTCCCCAGGGAGACAAACCCAAGCAGAAAGGAGAGACCCAGAACAACACATTTTACTTTCCTGAGGTACCCTGTGAGCCAGTGGTGGGCCTGGTCCTCTCCATCCCCCCTGGGACAGCATCGTGTGTCCTCCCAAGAGGAGGCTGAGAAGCCACTGCCTTAACCACTCCCACACTGGTTCCTGCTGCCCTGGAGATGATGTCATAGTGTGGGATGGAGTACAAAGTTACTGGCTGGAAGGGTCAGCTGTTGGCTCAGCCCAGCTCAGCTCAGCTGTTGGCTCAGCCCAGCTCAGGTCACCTGACAGCTTCAGCCTAGGCCAGACTCCAGAGCCGAAATCCAGGCCCACCTGGGTGAGCCCATAACAATATCCAAGGAAGTTACAATTATTCCACACGTGTCTTCCACGTAGCAGGGGGGAGTGTAGTTTTTAGTTGTTGTGGCTTCCCTTGCTGGGCTGAGGAGCTGGAGGGAGGTGGTTGGAGTCTGGTCCCTCCGGTCCCTGGTGTTTCTCCTGTCCTGGGTGAGATTGTTTCATTCTTGTTCCCCTTCCTTGAGGTTTTTAATTGTGTTTGTTTTGATTCATTCAGTTTCTTTGGGTTGGGTTGGTGTCTTCCCTATTTTCCGGCTGATCAATCCCCTTTTCTCCCTTCCCCTCTCCCCTGGGGGGTGGGATCCTGTGTATTGTGTGTACAGTGTGGTTTGTAAATGTTAGTAAATATAATTTATTCCTTTTATTCCGTTCAGTTTCTTTAGAGTGCGTTTCTTTTCAGTTTTTTCCCTTTCCTTTGCTGGGAAGGTTCTGGAAGGGGGAAGGGGGGGCCAGTCCAGGGTTGGCCAAAGCTGCGCCACACCCTCATGAGGGCACACGAGCTCCTCCCCCGCGACCGGGGGGTGTCCCCGGAGGGGAGTTATCAATACACACGTTCTGTACGTACCCGTCTTTACAGCCAGACGTCCTGTGTGTCCCGGTGCCCTCCCCACACTCTGCCCGTCCGTCCCCTCCGGCCCCGCCGCCCCCCCCGCACCGTCAGGCACTGCCGGGGCCGCCCCCGCCTCGTCCCTTCTTTCCCCGTTTCCGCCGCGGGTTCCGGTTCCGGCGCCATTTCCGGTTCCGGTCAGTTCCGCACTTCGCCGCGTGGCGGCGCCGCTCGCGGGAGTCAGACCGGAAATGGCGCGGCGGGCGCGGCACGCCGGAAGTGACGTCAGCGCGGCCATGTCCGGCAGCGCCGAGCGGCGGCGGCGACAGCAGCGACAGCGGCGACAGCGGCGACAGCGGCGACAGCGGCGACAGCGGCCCGTGTGAGTGAGCGGGCGGGGCCGGGGCCGGGAGCGGTGTCAGTGACGGGATGGGCCGGGAAGGGCCGGGTGGCAGCGCCGGAACGGGCCCGGCAGCGCCGCGGAGGGGCCGGAACGGGCCGGGCCCAAACAAACAAACCAAACAAACAAACAAACAAACATCGCCGCGCTTGGCCCTTCTCCCGGTCGTTCGAGCCCGGCCTTCCTCCTGCCCTTCCCCTTTTCCCTTCCCAAACATTCTCTTTTATTTTCTTTCTTTCTTTCTTTCTTTCTTTCTTTCTTTCTTTCTTTCTTTCTTTCTTTCTTTCTTTCTTTCTTTCTTTCTTTCTTTCTTTCTTTCCTCTTTTCTTTTCTTCTTTTCCTTTCTTCTTTTTCTTTTTCTCTTTTTTCCTTTTCTTTTTTCTTTTTTTTTCTTTTTCCTTTTTTTCTTTCTTTTTCCTTCCCTTCCCAACTTTCCCCTTTCCTTTCCTTTCCTTTCCTTTCCTTTCCTTTCCTTTCTTTTCCTTTCCTTTCCCTTTTCCTTTCCTTTCTTTTCCTTTTCCTTTTCCTTTCCTTTCCCTTTCCTTTTCCTTTTCCTTTTTCCTTTCCTTTCCTTTCCTTTCCTTTCCTTTCCTTTCCTTTCCTTTCCTTTCCTTTCCTTTTCCTTTTCCTTTCCTTTTCCTTTTCCTTTCCTTTTCCCTTTCCTTTTCCCTTTCCTTTCCTTTCCTTTCCTTTCTTTTCCTTTTCCTTTTCCTTTCCTTTTCCTTTTTCCTTTCCTTTCCTTTTCCTTTTTCCTTTCCTTTTCCTTTTCCCTTTCCTTTCCTTTCCTTTCCTTTCCTTTCCTTTCCTTTCCTTTCCTTTCCTTTCCTTTCCTTTCCTTTCTTTTCCTTTCCTTTTTCCTTTCCTTTCCTTTTCCTTTTTCCTTTCCTTTTCCTTTTCCCTTTCCTTTCCTTTCCTTTCCTTTCCTTTCCTTTCCTTTCCTTTCCTTTCCTTTCCTTTCCTTTCCTTTCCTTTTCCTTTTCCTTTTTCCTTTCCTTTTCCTTTTCCCTTTCCTTTCCTTTCCTTTCCTTTCCTTTCCTTTCCTTTCCTTTCCTTTCCTTTCCTTTCCTTTCCTTTCCTTTCCTTTCCTTTCCTTTTCCTTTTCCTTTCTTTTCCTTTCCTTTCCTTCCCTTCCCATCCCATCCCATCCCATCCCATCCCATCCCATCCCATCCCTCTCTTCCCTTTGCCCGTTCCCTCCGTTCCCTTCCCTTCCTCTTCATTCCCGATCCTTTCCCTTTCCTGCCCCTCCAGCGCCCCCTGCGGGGCCATCCCGGAATCTCCTGTGCGGGACTGTGAGATAATAATAATAATAATAATAATAATAATAATAATAATAATAATAATAATAATAAATGATTAAAACAATAATATTGATTATAATATAAAATAATATTATTGATTATAATATAAAATAATATAACAACAGTGTAATAAAAATCCATTATGTATAAATATTATCGATTCTATTACAGCTCTATCATTAAATGGTACCGATTTTGTTGTTATTGATCTCATAATTATATCCTTCATTAATTTCATACTTTATTCCATGACTATCCAGCAGCACGTGGAGCGTGTGCAGCTGAGTGGGATAGGGAGAGAAATTAATAAATACAACAGAAATACCTGAACTCCCTTTGCATGAGAATTATTGCAGTAAAATATGTCTGAAATTAGTAATTATTGCTGTTATTGTTGTTGCTTTTATTAGTTCAAAATTTTGTTCCAATATTTGGCCAGTGGGGGGGGGGGGTGGAGCTGCAGGAAATAAATAGAGAAATAAATAAATAGATTAGAAATAAAATAGAAATAGAATGGAAATAGAATAGAAAAGAATAGAAATAGAATAAAAATAGAATAGAAATGGAATAAAAATAGAACAGAAATAGAACAAAAATAGAACAGAAATAGAACAGAAATAGAATAAAAATAGAATAAAAATAGAATAAAAATAGAATAGAAATAGAATAAAAATATAATAGAAATAGAATAGACATCCAGGTGTTCCCTAAAGACAACAGCAATCTGCAATATAAATAGATAATAATTATTAATTAATGGTGTCTTAATAATGCCCCATGGAATGGATACACCTGTAGGGCCTAAATATGGATCTAAAGAAATAGAAATATATAAATTATCTTGATATAAATATATGTAATGTAATACCTGTGTTTGTTTCTGTATCTTTAATAATGATGATAAACCCAACAATAATGACTCCAACAATTAATTTTATCGTTCTTATTATTTTATTCCACTGTTCAGCCAATACTTGAGAAGAATATAATGATAGAGCAGAAATCTCTGTCTGAATAAATAGAAAAATATCCATTTCCTTTAGAGAATAACAAATGAGGCATAATATGTATTACAATAGAAATACAGATTTAATTTCAGTAATAATAATTATCGTGGTTATTTGGTAATTATGAAATGATACACAATAAGTAGAATAATTTAATTATTTTATAATAATTATTGTCATCCTTTTATTCCAATATTCAGGCAATATTTGAAATGGATGTAGGATAAATATCTCTGGGAATAAATAGAGGTGTGTATAATTTCCTTTAGAAAATAATGATATATTATAGCAGGAATACAGATTTAATTTGAAGTATAATAATTATTAATTTGAAGTATAATAATTATTAATTTGAAGTATAATAATTATTAATTTGAAGTATAATAATTATTAATTTGAAGTATAATAATTATTAACCAATAGACAGTAAATACAATAATAAGATTATTTTCTCCCAGCCATCCCCGTTGTCCCAGTGCAATATCCAGGCCCTCCCTGGGCTCATCCAACCCCACATCCCAGCAGGGATCAGATTCCAGAGGGATCCTTTGCTGGGGAAATTCTGGAGTTGGTGCCTTGACTCTGATTTTTGGGGGATTTCTCCAGGATTTCCCATCCTGGCTTTGCTGCCGGGATTTCCTGGGGATAAATCCACGATCCTCATTCCCTGAGTTCATTCCTGGGGGGGGAAGGAGCAGGAGGGGCAGGAAAGGGGTTTGTGTTGGTGCTGCCTGGGCAGGGAATTCCCCCGGGGGGATGGAATGGAGTGTTTTCCCAAGAAACAGGAATTCCTGGATTGTGCTTCCCACCTTTTTGCCTGGAAATAAATCCATGAGAAATAAACATCCCATTTCCTGCTCCCTCTGCATTCCCTGGATTTGTCACTGCCCAGGAAAAGAACCACCCTCTTTTTTGGGTCCCAAAGGTGTCCTTGGCTTGGCAGATCCCACTGGGAACATCCCACAGTTGGATTTTGTCGCTTTTCCGGAATTTTCCCTTTTTTCTGGTGTCATTAAATAAGATTTTTACCAACTCTGAGGGGTTTTGGCTCTTCCAGGAACTTCTTTTGTGTCTTACAGATTAATTAAGTCAAATTAAGGGATTCTTGAAGCTCCGTTAATTATAATTAAGGGATTCTTAAGGATCCATTAATTAAGAGATTCTTGAAGATCCATTAATTGAAGTTCAGGGATTCTTAGAGTTTCATCAGCTCCAGTGAAGGGATTCTTGCAGATCCATTGACTCCAGTGAAGGGATCCCTGCAGGCTCATTAACCCCAATTAACGTGGCTGACTCCAGTGAAGGGACCCCTGCAGGCTCATTAACCCCAATTAACGTGGCTGACTCCAGTGAAGGGACCCCTGCAGGCTCATTAACCCCAATTAACGTGGCTGACTCCAGTGAAGGGACCCCTGCAGGCTCATTAACCCCAATTAACGTGGCTGACTCCAGTGAAGGGATCCCTGCAGGCTCATTAACCCCAATTAACGTGGCTGACTCCAGTGAAGGGACCCCTGCAGGCTCATTAACCCCAATTAACGTGGCTGACTCCAGTGAAGGGACCCCTGCAGGCTCATTAACCCCAATTAACGTGGCTGACTCCAGTGAAGGGACCCCTGCAGGCTCGTTAACCCCAATTAACGTGGCTGACTCCAGTGAAGGGACCCCTGCAGGCTCATTAACCCCAATTAACGTGGCCAGCCCCTCCTCCCCCACGGGCCGGCCCTGGGGGTTGTTTTGGTGCCCCCAAACCCCTCCTGGGGATTCCTGGGGCTGCCCCGGCCGAGTCTCCGTGTCCTGGGATTGTTCCTATGGAATATTTTCCCCTCCCAGGGCCACAAACCTTGGGAATGGCCCTTCCCTCCCCTCCTCAGCTGTTTGAGGGGCCCTTTGGGAATTCCCTCCATTCCCTCTTCCCTTCTCCCGTGGTTTTTTGGGATTCTCCAGGACCTGGGATCTGTTTGGAGTACAAACCTGTGGTTTTCCATACAATTTGGGGATTCCTCACTCATTCCCAAGTTCCTCCTCCCCTCCTGCCAGGCTGGAATTCCACCAGCCCCAAATCCCCCGGGACTGCCCTTTGCAGTGACCTGACTCCAGGTGGGAATGAACCTGCTCATGGAAAAGCACCCCTGGCTCTTCTTTCCCTGTTTTTCCTGCTCCCCTTCCCAGGAATTAGAGGTGTCCCCTTGCTTTGACAGGTGGAACAAGGAGGTTTTTCAGCCCTTTGCTGCCCATTAGTGGGGTGAGGTAAGTGCTGTTTGCTCTCTACAAACACTCCAGTGCTCTGGGAAAATCCATCCTGGAAGATCCCTCCTGGAAAATCCCTCCTGGAAAATCTCTCCTGGATTATTTGCCTTGGGATGTCAATCCTCCTTTGGGGTAGAAAAGTTGGGCTTTTTGAAGGCTGATGGATTGACCAGGAGCTGCTGCTCCTCCCAGGCCCCAGGTGCTCCCAAACTCTTCTTTTCCTGCTCTGTGTTCCAATTCCCACATTTTTCTCCCTGCTCTCTGAGCCAAACTCTGTCCGTGCTGCTCCTTCTCTGCTCTCTTTTCCCATTCCAGAACATCCAACTCCCTTTATTCTTCCCCTTCCACTCCAGCCCCGGGCTCTGCTGCCCACACTTGAATTTTTGGTGGGTTGAAGACACAAATCCCACAGAATTCCCTGCCCACTGTGCTGACCTTCATGGAAAAGTCTCTCTTTTCCCATGTGATGCCCAGGAATGAGACACTGGACCGGAATTTTGGGGATGGGGGAGAATTCCAAGGTCAGGGTGGGACCAACTGCCCAGCCTTGGGAATGAGGAGATCCCAGTGGATGGATGGGAAAAGGCCAAGTCCCCCCCAGCTCCTGGAGCAGATCCAGCACTGGGACACGGCCCTGGGATCTCCCAGGGCTGTTCCAGGCCCAAAACGATGGGAAACCTCCCATTCCAGAGCTCCCTCACCAGGGAGGGGCTGGGACCTCATCCCAAGTCCTCCTTCTCCAGGAGTTCCTTGGTGGGATGGGGCTGATCCTCCTGCTGCCTCCAGGTGGAGTTGGGTTTAATCCTCCTGGATCTCTCAGGACCAGGAAACAACTTCCAGGTGTTTGGTCTCCTCTTCCCCAGCTCTGTTTGCTCCCACGGTGCTTTGGGCATGGATTGTTCTCCTGAAATCCAGCGCCTCCCTGGGCAGGATCCTGCAGGCAGGAAATCTCCCTTGGAGTGGCAGCTGTTCCCTCTCTGGGAATCTTGGCTCCCAAAGCATTCCCAGCTCACCTGAGTCTCCTGCTTTGTGTCCCTTCCCTTTCCAAAAGTCTCTCTTTACTCTCCGGACATCTCTGGTGCTTTTTCCATGGATTTCTCCTCGTTCTTGGAGCCTTTTCCTTTCCAGTCTGAGCCTTCTGTTCATTTCCTGGTGGCATTTGAGGGTTTTCCATCTCTCTGAGGATGATCCACCTTTGGTTCTGTGTCTCAGGAATGAGCAGGACCCACAGGAGTTGGTCACCCCCACCCTGTCCCACCACCTGAGGGTGTCCTGGTGGGAATTCCTGTTTTTCTGCTGCCACCTTGCCATGCAGCCAACCTGCCTGGCATTTCGTGGAGCTCTCCTGGCATTCCTGGCACTCAGGGGGGATGGGAACAGCAGGAGGGAGGTGGGAAGGGAGGTGAGGGTGGCATTGGCAGGGCGGTTCCCTCGGAGGGGAGGAGGAGAATGGAGTGGGAGGTGTTTCCTTGGGTGTCTGAAGGCGTTTTTAAGTGAAATAATGCCATTTCTTGCTCCTGTGGGAGGTGGAAGTTGGGCAGTGACTCCAGCCAGGCTGTGCAGGTGGGAGCTCCAAACCCACAACATTCCCAGGGTACAGGGAGCTCCAAACCCACAACATGCCCAGGGCACAGGGAACTCCAAACCCACAACATGCCCAGGGTACAGGGAACTCCAAACCCACAACATTCCCAGGGTACAGGGAGCTCCAAACCCACAACATGCCCAGGGTACAGGGAGCTCCAAACCCACAACATTCCCAGGGCACAGGGAGCTCCAAACCCACAACATTCCCAGGGTACAGGGAACTCCAAACCCACAACATTCCCAGGGTACAGGGAACTCCAAACCCACAACATTCCCAGGGCACAGGGAGCTCCAAACCCTGAACATTCCCAGGACAGGGCAGGAGGGAGCATGACCCTGGCATGGCTCCGGGGTGGCTCTGGGGTGGCCCTGGGTAGCCCTGGGTGACCTGGGCTGGCCTTGGGCTGGCCCTGGTTGGCCCTGGAGTGGCTCTGGGGTGGCCCCGGGGTGGTCTCGGGGTGGCTCTGGGCTGGCCCTGGGCTGGCCTTGGGCTGGCCCTGGTTGGCCCTGGGGTGGCTGTGGAGTGGCTCTGGGTGGCTCTGGGGTGGCCCCGGGGTGGCCCGGGGGTGGCCCGGGGGTGGCCCTGGGCTGGCCTTGGGCTGGCCCTGGTTGGCCCTGGGGTGGCTGTGGAGTGGCTCTGGGTGGCTCTGGGGTGGCCCCGGGGTGGGTCTGGGGTGGCCCGGGGGTGGCCCTGGGTGGCCTGGTCTGGTCCTGGGGTGGCCCCAGAGTGGCCCTGGGGTGGCCTTGGGTGGCCCTGGGTAGCCCTGGTTGGCCCTGGGCTGGCCCTGGGTGACCCTGGGTGGCCATGGGGTGTCCCTGCCGTGCCCGCTCACGCTGTGCCCTGTCCCTTCCAGCATCGCAGGCTGCATGTACCGAGTCCTGCAGGCCACGGCGCCCGATGGGACCAACCTGCTGAAGCTGCTGCCCATCTCCAGACCCTCTGGAGGTTCTGCCCTGCTGGGTCCAGCGCCAGCCATGCCCAACAGCCCCAGGGGCAGCGTCCCCAGCCCTGTCCAGCTCACCCTCAACACCCAGCTCGGCAATTCTGCTGTGTCTGCACCCGTGAGGATCCTCCAGTCTGCACAGCCCGGGAATGTCATCCTGATCAGGACTTGGGACAGGCAGGAGGGGGCCAGGGCAGGCCCTGGCAAGGAGGGGTTGGCTGCAGGTGCCAGTGTGAGGGAGGGATTGGCTCCAGGTGCCAGTGTGAGGGAGGGATTGGCCCCAGGTGCCCCCATGAAGGAGGGATTGACCCCAGGTGCCAATGTGAGGGAGGGATTGGCTCCAGGTGCCCCCATGAAGGAGGGATTGGCTCCAGGTGCCAGTGTGAGGGAGGGATTGACCCCAGGTGCCCCCATGAAGGAGGGATTGGCTCCAGGTGCCAATGTGAGGGAGGGATTGGCTCCAGGTGCCAGTGTGAGGGAGGGATTGACCCCAGGTGCCAGTGTGAGTGAGGGATTGGCTCCAGGTGCCAACGTGAGAGAAGCTTTGGCCCCAGGTGCCAGTGTGAGAGAAGGCCTGGCTCCAGGTGCCAGTGTGAAGGCAGCTGTGGCCCCAGGTGCCCACATGAAGGAGGGATTGGCCCCAGGTGCCAGTGTGAGAGAGGGATTGGTCTCAGGTGCCAGTGTGAGGGAAGACCTGGCTCCAGGTGCCAGTGTGAGGGCAGCCCCGACCCCAGGTGCCCCCGTGCCCGTGGACACAGCTCTGGTGCCCGGCATGGCCGTGCCCAGCCCCTCCGCTCGGCCCAGCACTACCTACATAGTGGTGAACACGCAGGCCCTGCCCATGGGCACGGCGGTGGTGCCGGCGCTGCCCTGGGGGCACCACCTGCAGATCCCGGCGGACGCCGAGGTGCGCGCGGTGCCCGCCTCGCTGCTGCCCGCCGCCATCCAGAGGAAGATCCTGGCGGGCCCCCTGGCCGCGCCCGACGGCAGCGCCGCGGTGCCCACGGTGATCTACGTGTGCCCGGTGAACACGGTGCGCAGCCCGCAGCCCCCACCGCGGCACCTGCCGCCCTTCTGCGGCCAGGCCGGCCCCGACGTGCCCCGGACACTGCTGGTGACGGCCCCGCGGGGCGGGAGCACCGGCACCGGCACCGGCCTGGCACAGCCATGCCCGCCCATGAAGTGGGTGGTGCAGGACAGCGCCCTCTCCCCGCCCTTCATCCCGGTGAAATCCTCCAACGACGTGGCCTCCCGGATCCTGAAGACCATGCTGGACTCCAAGAACGTGGGGGGCGGCTGTGCCAACCTCCCGCCCCTCTGTGCCAGCCAGGCCAAGATCGCGCCCCTCAAGGGCAACGCCCTGATCATGTACAACGGGAAGGTGTATCTGCTGACCAAGAGGGGCTCGGACGTGCTCTCGGGCCAGGCTGGCACACCGGCAGCCCCCCCTGGGGATGCCCTGTCCCCAAAGGAGCCCCCCAGGCCCAGGGACTTCACCACGGTCAGTCACATCACCAGCACCGTGGTCAGCCTGGTGCTGGCCAAGAGCAAAGGGGTGCTGGGGGCTCAGAGGGACCCAGAGCCAAGGGCGGGCTCACAGGACTCCCCCCCAGCTGGCCTGGGCGGGCACCCCAAAGACAGCCCTGCAGCCCTGGGGGCACCCAGTGCTGCCCAGCAGGACCCCTGTGCCACCCCCTGCACCGACAGTGTCGTGTCCTCCAGCACAGACTGCCCGGCCCCAGCTGTGGGGGCACCCCAGGGGGGCCAGGACAGGGCCCACCCCCCCCAGGCTGCAGAGGCATCCCAGGGGCACCAGGAATGTTCTTCCAGTGAGGACTGGCCAAAGGTGAGCAGGGGAAGAGCCACCTCGGGCTCTGCTGGGTGTGGTGCTGGGTGGGCATGGGACGAGCAGGGTTTGGCACCAGGGATGTTGGGAATGCTGCTCTGGGGCTGGGTCTGGTCCATGAGTGGTCCTGTTCTCCCACTGGGACGGTGCTGGGCAGGTGGGAAGGGCAGGAAGAAGAGGCAGAGGCAGAGGGAGGATGGGTTTGGCTCCCTCAGGAGATGAGTTGTCAGCAGGTGAAGCCCCCAGGGCTGATCCAGATGTTCCCAGCACAGCTGGGGGGGTGAGGGGAACAAAGAGAAGCTTTGCAGCTTCCCAGGAGGACAATAAAGGGAGAGCAGAGTTTGTCCTCCTGGTGGGGCACAAGGAGGTCCAGGCTCCTCCCTGCAGGGTTGGATCTACCTCCTGGTAGGAGAACCTGGAATGTCCCTGTGAGGTCACAGCACCAAAAATGTGCCCAAGGCCCAGAGCCCTCAGTCCCACCAAGTGCCCACAGGACTGTTGGCCACATTCCCAGGATGGATTTGCTTCCAGGGAATAAAACGCTCCTGGAAGCCCTGGCTGGTCCCTCCAGGCAGAGGAGGAACATCAGCTGGGCACATTTGAGGCACTGAACCTTTGCAAAGCCTCCAGGGCTTCTTTTTGGGTTACTCCTCCCCTGGGAAATGGTTGGAATAGTTTCTTTTCCCTTTATTTGCTGCTTTAGTCCCTAAATGTGCCAATCCCTGGATTTTGAAGGCCTTGCCTTCTCTTCTCCTGGGATTTGGAAGGTGTAGAACAGGGAATTCTCCTGTGCCTTCTTTGATTTCTGTGTTTGCTGCTTGGACTGGACATTTTCTGGGTGTTCCACAATGGATTTGGGGGTTTCAGATAATTAATGTTAGACCAGAACATGATTTATTGGAATTGGCTGCTCTGTGCTAATTGAGGTGTGTTAAGTGTAGGCAAACCCAACGTTCTGCCTTTTCAGCACCTGTTTTTTATAGATTCTGTATTTTACCTGTTTCTGTGTGGAGGAAGAGCCACTGAGGGAGGGATTGATGGTTCTGTCCCTGCTTCTGTGTTTCAGATCCAGGGGGAACACAAGGTCTCACTGGGAAAGTGGAAAACAGAGCCCCAGGAGCAGCCCCAGTGGGAACAAGACCTGGAACTAAGGAAGAAATTTGGGCTGTTTAAGGAGGAGAGAATTTGCCTGAGGAGAATCCCAGTAACTGAGAACTCCTGGGAGAATCCAGAGGGAAGGAGTTGGGCCAGTGACAGCCTGGAAATGAAAAGTGGCTCCTGCAGCTCATCCTCACTGGATGTGGGAATGAGGAGTCACCCCCAGGAGGGTGTTAAAGAGGAAAAGGTACCTGGGGATTCCTCAGAGGGGTTGGTTTGGAGCCGGGGCAGGGGGGCAGGAATTCCTGGGATCCCTGGGACAATCATTCCCAGAATGTGTTTGGGATTCCCATCCCACTCCAGCACTGGCTGGGAATTGTTGTGCTGATTTTTGGAGGAAATTGGAGCAAGGAATGGTTTGGAGCAGAGAGACCCCCCTGGGGCAGGTCCTGGTTGGAGCTGAGACCACCCTGGGGTGTGTGACCTGGGCTGGGCCAGCAGGGCAGAGGGAAGGAGGAATCATTGGCATTGGGTACCAACCAAGTGCCATTTCCAAGGCATTTCTCCCATATTTATCATTTCCTTCCCCCCTGGGCAGCTGTGGAGCCACCAAGGTGGGTTTATAAAACCCTCACCTGTGGACCTGCCCCATCTTTGGAGCTCCAGATCTTTGGGAACTTCTTCCTTTGTCTTTGGCAGAACTTGGGTGTTCCTGGAAAGGGTTTTACACCCAGGTCATCCTGTTCAGCCACAGCATTCCAGTTTCCTTTGGGTGACTCAATCCAAGACCTTCTCAGGTTCTGCTAATCCTGTCCTAAGAGCTGAGTGGGTCTGAGGCTGCTCTTGGCATTAAACCCATCCCTGGGAGTGTCCAGGGCCAGGCTGGGACAGTGGGAGGTGTCTCTGCCCCTGGATGAGCTTTGAGGTCCCTCCAGCCCAGGCCAGGATGTGATTCCATGAGATCTGGGAGGGATTTCCTCTGGTAATGGACAGTTCCTCTGACTGAGCTTTTTGGAAACAAACGAAGAATTCTTGTCCATTTTGAGTTTTCCCATCAAATTAGGGAATTCTTGTCTTGCTCTGGGGCTGAAGAGCCGAGTGAGCCTGTCTTGGTTTGAGGGTTAAAACCCCAAAATGTTTACCCACAAGCAGGGGAGGGGCCTCCTCCACAGTAATCACACCACTCTTTATCAAATTTAACAAGAGGAACTTTTAATACAAGAAGGATAACTGTTCTTAACTGATGTATGTATATATATGTATGTAAACAGACTAGTGCAAACCAGTTCCCCAACACCACCAGAGAGAGAAAAAACAACAACAAAACCCAGCAGGTTTTCCTCTGGGAGGAAAGTTATACTTGGGCAGTGTCAGTGTCACAGCCCGGCTGGCTGCAGAGTGAGTTTCCAGTCCCTCTCCAGCGAGACAGACGAGTGGTGAGCTCTCAGATGGACTCTGTCTCTTCCCCCTGTGTTCCTTGTCCAAGAAGCAGAAACATGAGCAGTCAGAAGCAGTCCTGGGACAGGCAGCAGTGAGACAGCCAGAAGCAGTCCTGGGGCAGCAGCCAGACAGCCAGAAGCAGTCCCGGGGCAGCAGCCAGACAGCCAGAAGCAGTCCTGGGGCAGCAGCAGCAGCCAGACAGCCAGAAGCAGCAAAGGGCAGCAGCAGCAGCAGCCAGACAGCCAGAAGCAGTCCTGGGGCAGCAGCAGCAGCAGCCAGACAGCCAGAAGCAGTCCTGGGGCAGCAGCAGCAGCAGCCAGACAGCCAGAAGCAGTCCTGGGGCAGCAGCAGCCAGACAGCCAGAAGCAGTCCTGGGGCAGCAGCCAGACAGCCAGAAGCAGTCCCAGGGCAGGCAGGAGCAGCCAGACAGACAGAAGCAGTCCTGGGGCAGCAGCCAGACAGCCAGAAGCAGTCCCAGGGCAGGCAGGAGCAGCCAGACAGACAGAAGCAGTCCTGGGGCAGCAGCAGCCAGACAGCCAGAAGCAGTCCTGGGGCAGCAGCAGCAGCAGTGAGACAGCCAGAAGCAGTCCTGGGGCAGCAGCAGCCAGACAGCCAGAAGCAGCAAAGGGCAGGCAGCAGCAGCCAGACAGCCAGAAGCAGTCCCAGGGCAGCAGCAGCAGCCAGACAGCCAGAAGCAGTCCTGGGGCAGCAGCAGCAGCAGCCAGACAGTCAGAAGCAGTCCCAGGGCAGGCAGCAGCAGCCAGACAGTCAGAAGCAGTCCTGGGACAGGCAGCAGCAGCCAGACAGTCAGAAGCAGTCCTGGGACAGGCAGCAGCAGCCAGACAGTCAGAAGCAGTCCTGGGGCAGCAGCAGCAGCCAGACAGCCAGAAGCAGTCCTGGGGCAGGCAGCAGCAGCCAGACAGCCAGAAGCAGTCCTGGGGCAGCAGCCAGACAGCCAGACAGCCAGAAGCAGTCCTGGGGCAGCAGCCAGACAGCCAGAAGCAGTCCCAGGACAGGCAGGAGCAGCAGCCAGACAGCCAGAAGCAGTCCTGGGGCAGCAGCAGCAGCAGCCAGACAGCCAGAAGCAGTCCTGGGGCAGCAGCAGCCAGACAGCCAGAAGCAGTCCTGGGGCAGCAGCAGCAGCGAGGCAGCTTCTCCTCAACCCCGCACACACCCAGCCATGTGTAGTCCCCAAGACCAAAAAGAGCCAAACCTGCCCCCACCCAAGTGATCAGCAGTTAACTACTTTTTTGTTAACTACTGGCATGGGCACTTAGTGGCAGGGGAGAGAATTTACTAATAGTTCCAAACTGCAGCAGAGCCCCAGAGGATGAGGAGGAAAGGCAGGTGTGCCCTGTCCTTCATCGTCCAGCAGGGAATTCGCTGTTCTGGGAGTCTTAACTGGGAATCTTTGCTGGGAAAATCCTGACCATGGGAATAGGTTTGTTCCTTTGCTAAAACCAGCGTTTTCCAGGCAGCAATTCCAAGGGTTTGGCCCCAGAGTGGTTTGTGCTCAGTGAGCTCTGGGTTGGGATGAGCTGCTCCGGTTTAACCCGGCGTGTTCCTGTCCCTGCAGATCGTTGTGGGTCTGGAAGAGGATTTCACCAGGAAAAGGAGAGCCAAGTCCTCCCCCCTGTCAGACAGCGAGAAGAGGAGGAGAACCTCGCCCAGACCCAGCCCCGCTCCGGGCTGGGATCCCACCGAAGCCCTTCCCGGGGACATCCCACCCGCTCCGGCCTCGCCGGAGTCCGACATGGCCACGGGACCCTGCGAAGCCCCCCGGGGTGGGCACTGCGAGCCGGGCACGCCCCCCGAGGGCAGGGAGAGCCCAGGCCTGGAGTGCCCGGTGCTGGTGAGCCCCACAGGACCCCCCTGCCTGCCCGAGGGCTCCTTCAGGGACGACGCGTTCCCGGCGGCGCCGCCGGAGCTGGACGAGACGATCCGGGAGGAGAAAATCTGGCGGCTGAAGCAGCTGCTGCGGCAGAGGGAGGCGGCGCTGGAGGAGATGAGGAAGGAGATGCAGCAGAGCTGAGGCCTCCCTGCCTGCCAGCGCTGCCAGGGAGAACCCCCTGGAGGGCAAACCCTCCTGCCAGGGCAAACCACCCCTGCCAGGGCAACCCCCATGGAGGGCAAATCCCCTGGAGGTCAAACCCTCCTGCCAGGGCAAACCCCCTGGAGAGCAAACCCCCTGGAGAGCAAACCCCCTGGAGGGCAAACCCCTTGGAGAGCAAACCCCCCTGGAGGGCAAACCCCCCTGGAGGGCAAACCCTCCTGCCAGAACAAACCCCCTGGAGGGCAAACCCTCCTGCCAGAACAAACCCCCCTGGAGGGCAAACCCCCCTGGAGGGCAAACCCTCCTGCCAGAGCAAACCCCCCTGGAGGGCAAACCCCCTGGAGAGCAAACCCCCCTGGAGGGCAAATCCCCTGGAGGGCAAACCCCCTGGAGAGCAAACCCCCCTGGAGAGCAAACCCCCCTGGAGGGCAAATCCCCTGGAGGGCAAACCCCCCTGGAGGGCAAACCCCCTGGAGAGCAAACCCCCCTGGAGAGCAAACCCCCCTGGAGGGCAAATCCCCTGGAGAGCAAACCCCCCTGGAGGGCAAATCCCCTGGAGGGCAAACCCCCCTGGAGGGCAAACCCCCTGGAGAGCAAACCCCCCTGGAGAGCAAACCCCCCTGGAGGGCAAACCCCCTGGAGAGCAAACCCGATGGAGGGCAAACCCCCCTGGAGGGCAAACCCTCCTGCCAGAGCAAACCCCCTGGAGGTCAAACCCTCCTGCCAGGGCAAACCCTCCTGCCAGGGCTGCCAGGGGAAACCACCCTGGAGGGCAAACCCCCCCTTGGAGGGCAAACCACCCTTGGAGGGCAAACCCCCTGCCAGGGCAAACCCTTTACCAGGGCAAATCCTCCTGGAGGGCAAGGGCAAACCTCTCCTCTGCCAGGGCAAACCCCCCTGCCCCTACCAGGGCAAACCCTCCTGGAGGGCAAGGGCAAACCTCTTCTCTGCCAGGGCAAACCCCCCTGCCCCTACCAGGGCAAACCCTCCTGGAGGGCAAACCTCCCAGCCACAAACATTCCAGGCAGCTGGAACAGCTTCCCGACCTCCAGGGGGTGTGTTGGGGCTCTCGTGTTGAACACCAGGAATGGGGCACCTGGACTGGGACATTCCACCTGTGGGGCATCCAGTGACACGGACAGTGGGCACTGCCATGGGCACATCCCCCAGTCTGGGGCTGGGGCTCCTGTGCCAGGCCTGCCAAACAAACTGCCCCCTCTGGAATTCATGGCCTGGCTCTTGGAAACTGGGGGGAAACTGGAACGCCCAGCTGTGGGTCTGGTGGTGTCTGCTGTCCCTGTGGGCACTGGAACTTCTTGGAAATGCATGAAATCTTTTTGGGAATCCCTGAGAACTTTCTGGGAACCTCTGAAAACTTCTTAGGATTCCCTGAGATATTTGGGGGAATCCACCAAATCTTCTTGTGAATTCTGAGAACTTGTTGTGAATTCCCAAGAACTTTTCGGGAACCCCTAAAATGTTTTGGGGAACCCCTGGGGACTTTTTGTGAATTCCTAAGAACTTCCTGGGAACTCCTGAGGACTTTTTATGAATTCCTGAGAACTTTTGGTGAATCCATGAAATCTTTCTGTGAACTCGAGAACTTTCTGGGAACCCTTTGCAAACAATTGTCAGGAAAAGGTCACACTTAGAGGGTTAATTAATGTATTTAAGGGCTCTGGGATGAGCCTCTGGGTGTGGCAGTCCAGGGATTTATCCCACCCCTCCTGCAGAAGGAGCCCTGGACACTCTGGCTCCAAGGCTGTCCCTGCTGAGCCTCCCTGAGGCCCCTGTGGAGCTCTGGGGGATGGAGGGGTGTGGGTGGTTTTTACCCTGAACTCTGTCAAGAACCTGCAGCCAAAGGTTGGGTTTCCTCAGCCCAGGTGGTGTCTTTACCAACCCCTGCTGAGGGTCCCTGATTTTGTTGGTGTCTGAACTGGCTCTTGGCTTGCCCTGGAGGGTGGGATGTCTCTGCATCCTCCTCTCCATGGATTTCTGTGGGATGTTTCCCCCCACACCTTTCCCTCCCCTCTGTGTCCCATGTCTGTGTCCTGCAGCTCCTCCTGCACTTCCCCCTCTGCCACAATTTGTAACTTTTACTCTTTCTCTCTTGTCCATTTGTGGTTCTGTTGGACTTCCCCCTCCCCTGCTGGTTTCTGTCCAAGGGAGATTATTTATTAATTATTAATAGTTTGATTTTTGTCGTTATTTGCTGTGGTTTAATGGGATTTTCATCTGTGGTCTCTGCATTTATTGCCCCAATGTATCCCCAGGCCTTGGGGGTGGATGTTGGTTTGGAGATGGATGTGGGGGAGCTCCCTCAGCCCAAGGTCCTTATTGAGGACTCAAGAGTGGGAAAAATCACAGAGGGAAGATAAAGGAAATCCCTGCTCTGAAAAATGTCAGAGAAGGGTTTGGGTTAGAAGGGACCTTAAAGATCCTTTAATGCCACAGGCAGGGACACCTCCCACCAGCCCAGGTTGCTCCAAGCCATGTCCACCCTGGCCTTGGACACTCCCAGGGATGGGGAGAGCTTGGACAGACCAGGGGAGGCACCAGAGCCCCAGTGGATGGACAGGGAGGGAGGGGAATAATGAAATAAACTCCTTGATGAGTGAGATTCCTCTGTGAAAGGAAAGTGGTGGGACAGGCAGCTCATCCTGGGGCATCCAGGGGTTTGTTGGGTGTGGAATGAGGGAATTGGGGCAGAAATGCCACAACTCAGCCCAAGGGAACACCCAGGGAAGGGCTGATAGAAGGGTGAGGCTGAACTGGACCTCCTGCAGCCCTGGACAAGGAAGGAGCCCAGGAAGGACCAGGATCCAAACCCAACATTGCTCAGGGTCAGGTGGGAATGCCCAGCACCTCCCCCAGGGCGGGGAGTCCCACAGGGGGGATTGAACTCTGGGAGTCCTGGGATGTTTTTGGAGTCCTTGATGGCCCCTCAGGTGAGGGTGAAGGTGCTGATGCCTCCCCAGAGGGGAGTTACCACAGCTCCTGTCTCACACCCACCCTGTACCCCGAGGGGTCAGGTGTGCCCTGGGCAGCTGCTGCCAACAATCCATTACTGTCCATTGTTTGTCTGTATGGCCAAACTTCGCGAACGCAGATTTGGGCAGGGCTGTCCCCACATGGGTGCCCTTCCAGCCTGTGCAGTGGGTTTCAGGTGAGGCTCAGCGTGTGCAGAACTGGCCCCACCATTTCAGTCCTGAGGTTCATCTGCCACAGCCGAGCGAGCTGGGACAGGGACAGTGAAGTCCTCGGGACTGTCACAGCACCCGGTACTGACCGGGGCTGACCCTGCTGAGCATCCAAGATCTGACGGGATTGGATGGCAGGGAGGCTTTAACTGCCCGGTACGGTCTCCACTGAGACTCGAACTCACGACCTCGTGATCAGAGTTCGCTGGTTTAAAGGTGAACCAGCAGGAGAAATGAGCCCGGCTCAAGAGAGATTGTAAGTCAGAGTCAAAATTTAATAAAAAATATTACAATAAATGCAATGATACAAAGACAAATTGGGTTTAGCCCACAAACCCAGCAGTGTAACCCACCCCCAGGGCACAAACACAGTGGGGTGCCCCCTGATTGTTGTGTGATTGTTGTGTGGTGTCCTCTGATCCTCTGTGAAATATTGTTTACTTTACCTGGTGCCTGAAATCAGGGCCAGATCCTTGGCCCAGAGGAAAGGTATCCCTCAGATTGCTGCCCCCCAATCCCTACCCTGGAAAAGAAGCAGTATAATAAGGGGAAGAACAGCAGAGAGGCCAAGCAATAGTGAGCACTGCCCCGGAGGGCGGCGGGTCCGCAGTGCCCCGCAGGACCTGGAGGGAGAGACACGTCTCGGAGTCGGCAAACAAGTCATCTGATTCTCGCTTAAAAAAAGGGTAAGTTGGAGGAAGAGGTGGGGGTGAAGCTCTTCCAGTATTTATTCTCTGTGAGAGGGATTAGCTGTAATTCTGACTGTGAAAGTTATTGATGTGGGCACAAGATGGAAACCTTATCCCCGATGTTGGTACAGCGTTTGATCTGTCCCCATGGGAAGCCACGGGCAGAGTATCAGCGGATGGCGAGTCCACTGATAGAGTGGCAGGGAGCTCTCAGCTCCAAGGGGCGAGTGATGAAAGCTCAGGCAGTGACAGCTCCTTTAGTTGCTGGTCCCTTGAAGCGCAGGGAGGCTCCTCCCGCTCCCGACTGGTGCTAATCCCCCGAGGAAAGGCAGCCAGGCAGTCAGGAGTCCACAGCCAGAAGGGTCATTGGAACGCCCGGCCTTATATAGGGAGCAGCGGAATTTTCCAGAACATGGGAGGGGAAAGGGGAGGAGAAGGGGAGGAGAGAAGCATCCCATTGGTCCATATGCTAATTGAGGGGAGGAACAAGGAAAGGGCCAATGGGAAACCAGGTTCAAACCAGAACCATATATGGAAAATGGTGCCCTGCACCAAACTGGGGCCAGTCAGGGGAAGAGTGGTGGGAAAAATGCCCTGAGGGTTTGTGGGAAGAAGAACCTGGATAGGGGTGACTGAGGGGAAAATACATTGGGAAGCCATGTTGCTGTACAATGTATTAAACATCAATGTATGCTTTGATCTTTCAAAGCCTTTATAGAGCTGCTGCAGGGCCTCTGGGCTCAGGGTGCTGGGCCCTGGGACCTCCACATGCTCCTCGACCCAGCTCTTGTAATACACCTGCCATCTGACACTCTTGGTCGCCCTGGCCTCTGACAGCAAAGCCTGTGGAACGAACCAAGTGGTAGAAAGAAAGAAGTAGGGAGATTTTCTGCGTTGTGGAAGCACATAGGACAGGTGGTGTGGGAAATAAAATCCGAAAGGGCGCCGCTGCTTTCGCGCTGGCCACACTCGGATCCTGCTCCCGCCACCCTCCCTGCCCTCCCTGCCCTCCCTGCCCTCCCTGCCCTCCCTGCCCTCCCTGCCCTCCCTGCCCTCCCTGCCACCTCGGGGACCACCTTGGAGGTCACACACAGATCCTCGGCTGTTGTAGTTTTGATGTAAATTCTCTCCCTGCCACTAACTCCCCATGCCCTTGGTTAACAAAAGAAGTAATTAACTGCTACCAATTCCTTCTTGATCGTTTCGGGTGGGACATCACACAGCTCTGGGGGAAGGTTGGGGCTGTGTGTGTTGTCTGTCAGAGAGAAACCTTTTCTCCTGCTCCTCGCTGCTCCTATGGGGTAAGCTGGTTTCTTCTTGCCACTGCTGCTTCTCCTGGTTCTGGCATGTGGGGCCCTGGTCACCGCTCCGGCCTCGCTGTCTCTGGCAGTGTCACGGCCCCAACCCCACCACGGCAGCGACCCGAGAAAGAGGAGTCACTGCTGCTTTCCAGGACAGGCTGCAGCTCTCCACTCCCAGCTGCCCTTCTTCATTTGGGACAAAGGACAGAGAGAGGACAGAGTTCATGAGTGCTCACTGCTCGTCTGTCTTGCTGGAAAAAGACTGAGAACTCACCCTGCAGCCAGCCCAGGTGTGAGACTGACACTGTCCAGAAATAGAACTGTTCCAGGAGGAACCTGCTGTTCTGGGGGTCATTCTCTTTTGGTTTTCACTTGTGGTGTTGGGGGAGTGGTTTGCTCTGGTCTGTGTACAGTTATATCTACATGTGTATATATATATAGTAGTTAAGAGCAGTTTCCTTCTTATATCCATTTTCTAATTAAAGTTCCTTTTCTTAAATTTAATCAAGAGTGATGTGATTATTGTGGAGGAATCCTCTTCTCTGCTTTTTGGTAAACATTTTGGTTTTTTCCCTCAAACCAAGACATCAGCAGACACCTTGCCCTCCCTTCCTTCTCCTGCTGCCGCCACCCGCCACTTTGGGGGCTGCCACACACCCCCCAACCCCCCCCGCCCTCCACCACACTCGCTGCCAGTCTGGCTGGCTGTGACTGCGAATCCCATCTCTTTGGGGGTCGCCACCTTCCCTCCCCTGCCCTCCCATCTCTTTGGGCATCACCACCTTCCCTCCCCTGCCCTCCCATCTCTTTGGGGGTCGCCACCTTCCCTCCCCTGCCCTCCCATCTCTTTGGGGGTCGCCACCTTCCCTCCCCTGCCCTCCCATCTCTTTGGGGGTCGCCACCTTCCCTCCCCTGCCCTCCCATCTCTTTGGGGGTCGCCACCTTCCCTCCCCTGCCCTCCCATCTCTTTGGGGGTCGCCACCTTCCCTCCCCTGCCCTCCCATCTCTTTGGGGGTCGCCACCTTCCCTCCCCTGCCCTCCGCCGCGCTCGGTGCCTGCCCTGGCCCCGACGGGACTCTGATTTCAGTCTCTTTGGAGGCCGCTGCTGCCTCCTCCCTCCCACCCTCCACTGTTATAGGCAGTTAGGCGTTGGCTAGAATATCAGTATTTTATTTAATAAGGAAAAATAAGTAACATTATTTATTAAGAAAAAAAGAACAAACAGAAATTGATTTTAATAAGTGGTATCAGTGTCCAGCTCAGTTAGCCCCAGCCTCAGTGATTTCAGCTCTCTGTGAAGGCAAGAGAGGAGCAATACAGTGCTTGCAGCGTGGCAGGGCACTGGATGACCCAGGAGAGCAGCTCCCAAAAGGTTCCTGCTGGACCTGGGCCAAACCCTCGTCTATATTCACTTTGTTGGCGCAGGCCACGCCCCCTTGCGCAGACGCAGTTCCTGCATTTCACAAGAGTTGTGCAAACTGTGTCCCTTCTGCGCATGCCCAGTTCTGTGGCGCAACATTCTGCGTTGGGTGAGCTCGAGGTGTTGCGCAATAGTTGCTGTTCAGCGGCCGCTGGGCTGGTCCCGTGACTTTCCATGGGGCCGGCTGGAGATGGCGGTAATGGAGCTTCCAAGATGACCGGGCTGCTCCAAGCAGGGGCCTGGTCACAGCACTGCGGGGGTGGTTCACCCGGATGCGGCCCCGGGGCTGAGGTGGCTCTGGGAGCGACGTGGGTGGTGGCAGCCACAGACACGGTGGCCACTCCAGGCGGTGGCTGACCTGTCTCATGTGCTGAGCCAGCGGCGGGCTTGGCAGGAGACCGGAATTTTATTTATTAAAAAACCCAGTGAACTGGAGTGTGGATAACCCGGGATGGGGAGAGTGGACACGGCGCCGGTTCTAAGGGAGGAAGGGCGGTTACGGGGAGGGGGGGTCCCAGGAGGGACCGAGGTGGGGAGGGGGACGGGGACCGGGAGGGAGCTTTGGTGCTGCACAGAGCTGCGTTGGGGCTGTGCAGGGTCGGGGAGGCAGCCGTGGGCAGAGCCGGGCAGGCACAAGCCAGTGGCTGGCACGAGCAGCCTTGGGGCTGGGGTCAGCACCGGCGGCGGTGTCGGCTGGGTGAAGAAACCAGGACGGGGCTGGGGGAGAGGAAAAAAGGAGGGGGGAACGGGGGACCAGCGGGGCAGCAAAACCGGGCTGGGGTTACAGGATTTGGTTCCCAGCAGGGCGGCTGGCGAGTGTCTGTCAGACAAGATTCCGGCACTGAGGTGGGAGCGGGGTTATGGGGTGTGGAGGGCGCTTTAGCCGGCGTGGGGCTGCACAGATCCGGTGCGGGGATCGTTTGGGGAGACGGGGGGGCAGCCTGGGTTTGGAGAAGGGCTTTGCCAAATTTTGGGGAGACCCGCGGGACCGAGACAGAGCACAGGGTCGGGGGGGTTGTCCGGGCGCTGGGTTGGTCAGGGGGGGAAAGGGCACTATAGCGAAACTCGCGTCCGAGGGTGGGGGAGGCTCGATAAGGGAAAAACTGGGGGGGGGAGAAGGGGCAGGCGCCGGGCTGAGAAGTACCGAAATCAGGATGGACTGAAGGGGGGAAGGGAGGAGGGGGCTTACGGGAATGCAGCAGAGCCAGAGGTAGGCTTCTCCCAACCCCCTGCGGTGGGGGTCTGGATGGTTGTAGTTTCGGTTCTTTTGTTCTTTAATCAAGGTTTCTTATCTTTGTGGCTCCTGCAAAAAAAAAACCTGTCCCGTGCTGGGTTTCAACAGATTTTTAAACATATATATACACTTCTACATTCAAATAAAAATCATCAAATACAATTTCAATTTGAGTTTAGCAAATTAATGAATTTCATCTATCACATCCACCACCACGGAAGAGCTCCCAGAACTGGTGAAAGAAAGTGAGAACTGGGGCAGTGGGTCCCAGAGCTGGTGAAAGAAAGAGAGCAAAAAAGAGAACTGGGGCAGTGGGTATTTGCCAGGGGTGGTGCCATGCCTGGTGCAGCTTCGGAGTTGCCCCCGGGGGTAAATACCCACCCATTCTGTTGGTGGAGCACCAGACGGGGAGGCACCTTCGAGCTTCACGTTTACTTCACAGCCTGCAAAAAGCCCTAAGTTGCCGAAAACTGTTGGTACAGTAAAATCACAAGTGAGCAATTCAGGTCTATATAAGACCCTGCAGGACTGAAACCAGCCTGTACAAACCCCGTGAGACTGAGCTATCAGCTAAGGAGGTGCTGGAGGGAGGCCAGAGAAGAGCAACGAGGCTGGAGAAGGGACTGGATGTGGCACTGAGTGTCCTCTGAAACACCTCCAGGGACAGAGAATCCAACATGTCTTGATCCAACCCCACTGGGATCACCAGCTCGTTGCTCTTCTCAGTTGGGTTGGAAGAGACCTCAGAGATCATCAACCCTTGATCCAACCCCACTGGGATCACCAGCCCAGGGCACAGTGGGGTTGGATCAAGGATGGGACTTGCTGATCTCAGAGGTCTTTTCCAACCCAATCCATTTTATGATTCTAAGAAGCTGCAAGGAGCTCAGCTGGGAGGGGGTAACTCCCCAAGAATTCACACAGTGGGTTCTCACAGGACTCTGCAGGTGCGTAAAACCAGCCAGGATTAAATAATAGAAACATGGGACTTGTGAGATAAGGGGTTTCACCAATTTCTGGCGTGGGGGTGTGTAACTCTTTTTAGCCAATAAGCTGCAGTTCTAACCCTATAAACCGTGTGCTTTGTGTAATAAAGGCTCTGCACTATAAACTTCATTAGCTTGTTGTGTGAAGTCCTTTCTCTGCACCGAAAATTGTTTACTTTAGAAAACTTCTCTTTTAGTTCTTCTCTCTGAAAAGCTGCAGAAGTTTGTTTACAGCCGTGTCTTGGTTTGAGATCAGCAACTGCCAACCCCTCCAAGCACAGAGAGAAAAGGCTCCCTGCTGACACCAGGGAAAGGGAGGAAAAGAGAGGGGAAAGGAAAAAAACACTTCAAACCATCATCATCATCATGGCCAGGCTTCAGGAACGAAGCTTTGGGAAGGGCACTACCCACACTTGCTGTACATGCTGGTGGCTGAAAGGGCCGATATGGGACAGGCAGGTCTGGTCACAAAAGGCACAGGGGAACCTCTCCCTGGGTGACACTGGTCAGGAACTGTTCTGTCTGCGGTGTCTGTTCTCCTCCAGACTGACTGTGCTGCATTCCCAAAGGAAGCAGCAGCGTCGGGAATGGTGTGTCTCCATGAATCCCGACTGGAGCCCAGAGTGGACCATTGGGGCAGTCAATATGGCCAAGGCTGAGCTGTTGTTTCAGGGAGTCCTTGTATCTCCTCTTGGGGCTCCTCTCTGGCGGCAGCCGGTGGTGAGTTCCCCACAGAGCACAATCTTTGGGAGGCGGTGGGTGATCCTCCATCCTGGAGACGTGCCCTGGGCAGTGGGTGATCCTCCATCCTGGAGACGTGCCCTGCCCTGGGCAGTGGGTGATCCTCCATCCTGGAGACGTGCCCTGCCCTGGGCAGTGGGTGATCCTCCATCCTGGAGACGTGCCCTGGGCAGCTCAGCTGCGTTCTCACCAGCATGGCCTCCATACTGCTGACCCTGCCTGTTCAGAACAGACACATTGGTCACGTAACCAGCCCAGTGGATGTTCAGGATTGAACGGAGGCAGCGCTGATGGAACGTTCGAGGAGCCGCAGGTGGTGACAGATGACCCAGGATTCAGACCCATATAAGAGAGCAGACAGAACAATGGCTCTGTAGACACTGATCTTTGTACTTTTCTTCAGGTGTCTATTGGACCAGACTCTTTTATGGAGTTTTCCAAAGGCTCTGTGTGCCTTTGCTGGCCTGTTGTCTGTCTCTTTGTCGTTCTTACAGTCTGAGGAAATGATACTTCCCAGACAGGTGAACTGCTGGACTGACTTAAGCTCTGAATTGCCTCTGGTGATGTGGGGATGATGGAAGACTTCCTGAGGTGCAGGTTGGTAGAGAACTTCTGTCTTCTTCAGGCTGACTTCCAGCCCAAAAAGCTCAGCAGCCTCTGCAAAGCAGGATGTGAAGCGCTGCAGAGCTGCTTCTGTGTGAGCAACGAGGGCAGCACCGTCAGCAAAAGCAGCTCTGGACAAGGTGATTCAGGGTCTTGGTGTGGGCCTTCAGTTACCTCAGGCTGAACGGGCTTCCATCGGTACCATATCGGATGGAGATGCCGTTTTCTTCATCGAGCTCTGCTGTGGCTCTTTGGAGCATCAGGCTGAAAAAACATTTATACTAAAACTACATATATTTTTATAGAAAGGAAGAGACAATTAGAAGAGAGTACAAATGTTCACTCACACAAGTCTGCAACAACAAATTCCCCACTTCTTAACAAACACACAAATTCTACTGTCTTAACTACACATTACTTAAAAATAAACTTACTCCCCAGGGAGACAAACCCAAGCAGAAAGGAGAGACCCAGAACAACACAATTTACTTCCCTGAGATCCCCTGTGAGCCAAAGGTGGGCCTGGTCCTCTCCATCCCCCCTGGGACACCATCGTGTGTCCTCCCAAGAGGAGGCTGAGAAGCGACTGCCTTAACCACTCCCACACTGGTTCCTGCTGCCCTGGAGATGATGTCATAGTGTGGGATGGAGTACTCTCGGTGGATGACTTGTCCACTGATACGGTAGATGGAAGTGACGCTCCCAGGAGAAGGGCTCAGAGAGCAACAGCGTGTGCTCACCAGGGACCAGCTCCTTAGAAGCTTTGGGGACAGCTCCTCCCGCTCCCAACCTGGCGACGATCCCGAGGGAAGAAGTCCACACGAGTCAGGAGTCAACGCGCAGAAGCAAAGTTTATTGGGGTGCCCGGGCTTATATAGGGTGGCATGGAACCTTCTAGAACTAGGGCGGGGTTAGGGGCGGAGACAGGGAGGAGCAAAGCATCGGATTGGTGGGTATGCAAATGAAGGGGAGGAACGAGGGAAGAACCAATCAGAGAACTGGGGTTGAACAAAGCCATATAAGGAAAATGGTGCACTGCACCAACCGGGGACCAATCAGGGAAAGGTTGGCGGGACAATGCCCTGGGGGTTTGTGGGAAGGAGAAACCTGGATAGGGATGACTAAGGGAAAAAGACAAGGGCAGCCATTTTGAGGTAGATAACAGTTAAACAGGAGAAATGTCCAAATAACTCCTAAAGCCTTCGTGATCTTTGTCGGGCTTTCTCCAAGGTCTTCCCGGTTCTTGCACTTCCGCATCTTCATCCACCCAGCGTTGATAGTCCTTCTGCCACTTGATGAAATCCTCGTCCACTAAGTCTCCTCCGACAGAGTACAAAGTTCCTGGCCAGCAGAGGTCAGCTGTTGGCTCAGCCCAGCTCAGCTCACCTGACAGCTTCGGCCTAGGCCAGACTCCAGAGCCCAAATTTGGGCCACCTCAGTGAACCCACAACAAGCCAGTTTTCAACTTTGCCGGTACGAAGAATTTTTGCTGCACGTTCTAAATTGGCAAAGGTGCTCCCAGAGGGGGGGGGGTGAGCCCCCTGCGAGGGGCGGGCGGGCACCCGGGCGGGTGGGCACCGGGCGGGTGGGCACCCTCAGCGCGGCACCGACTTTCCTGCCACGCGCGTCAGTTCGCGCAAAAATTGAAACTTCTTTCCAAATTATTAAATGCTCTCAATGCTTTATGTCTTTCCAATGATGCCAAAGGGGGGTTTGTTCTGATTTTCACATTTTGTAGATTTTAGGAACAAAGTAGTTGTAGATTTTTAGAGGGTTAATATTTCTAACAGTTTAAGTTTAATGCTTTTCTATCACTACCCCTGTCTACCACCACCACCTGCGGCTCCTCGAACGTTCCATCAGCGCTGCCTCCGTTCAATCCTAAACATCCACTGGGCTGGTTACGTGACCAGTGTGTCTGTTCTGAACAGGCAGGGTCAGCAGTATGGAGGCCATGCTGGTGAGAACGCAGCTGTGCTGGGCAGGGAATGTCTCCAGGATGGAGAATCACCCACTGCCCAGGGCACGTCTCCAGGATGGAGGATCACCCACTGCCCAGGGCAGGGCACGTCTCCAGGATGGAGGATCACCCACCGCCCAGGGCAGGGCACGTCTCCAGGATGGAGGATCACCCACCGCCCAGGGCAGGGCACGTCTCCAGGATGGAGGATCACCCACTGCCCAGGGCACGTCTCCAGGATGGAGGATCACCCACCCACTGCCCAGGGCATGTCTCCAGGATGGAGAATCACCCACCCACTGCCCAGGGCACGTCTCCAGGATGGAGGATCACCCACCCACTGCCCAGGGCACGTCTCCAGGATGGAGGATCACCCACCCACTGCCCAGGGCACGTCTCCAGGATGGAGGATCACCCAGTGCCCAGGGCACGTCTCCAGGATGGAGGATCACCCAGTGCCCAGGGCACATCTCCAGGATGGAGGATCACCCACTGCCCAGGGCAGGGCACATCTCCAGGATGGAGGATCACCCACTGCCTCCCAAAGATTGTGGTCTGTGGGGAACTCGCCACCGGCTGCCGCCAGAGAGGAGCCCCAAGAGGAGATACAAGGAATCCCTGAAACAACAGCTCAGCCTTGGCCATATTGACTGCCCCAATGGTCCACTCTGGCCTCCAGTCAGGATTCATGGAGACACACCATTCCCGACGCTGCTGCTTCCTTTGGGAATGCAGCACAGTCAGTCTGGAGGAGAACAGACACCGCAGACAGAACCGTTCCTTGCCAATGTCACCCAGGGAGAGGTTCCCCTGTGCCTTTTGTGACCGGACCTGCCTATCCCGTATCGGCCTTTTCAGCCACCAGCAGCTTGCAGCAAGCCTGGGTAGTGCCCTTCCCAAATCTTCCTCCACGAAGCCTGGCCATGATGATGATGACTACCCTGTCCCAGGACAGGGAGCTCAAATTCCTTTAGCTAATTAATCTTGTTTAGACTCCTTTCCAATGTAGAGCTGAAGGATATCAGAGCCCCACAGAACGAAACATAAACACAGGTCAGAGTGACCCAAAAGCCAGAACTGGATGAACTCCAAGGGACCTTTTTGTGCCCGAGGAAGAGGAGCTGATGAAGACAGAGGGTCTGGACGACCCCAGACCCAATTCCAGGGGGTGGAACAGGGCTGGACTGAGAAATGTGTAAAGCAATGATTGGAGGGATCTTATTATAAAAGCCATGGAAACAAGAACTGGAGGGCACATTCATGTCATCCTGTATTCCTGTGGGCTGTAGGCCTGGGATATTAAAGGACCTTTACTTTTTATCTTACCCTGCACTAACGTGGCTCAGAGTCCTGCTCTGGGCAGGTCACTCACGGCATCACTAACAAGAGTCAAATTAACAAAGGAATTAATTCAGAATGAGATTCCTTCTAAACCTCTTTGTTGCTCTCTGTGTTGCTCAGGAGGAGATTTCTCGAGGTGTCTGTGCCGAAGAAAAGCCTCGGTCGCTGCGGGTTGAACTCAGCGCAGCGTCCCCATGTTGAGCCTCATCTCGGTGATGCCCAAGAATTTAATGTGTTTTGGTGGATTTGAAGTCCCGTAAGTTCTTCTGTGGGCAGTTGATGCCTCCCTGACATCCGAGCCCGTCAGATCTCGGAAGCTCAGCAGGGTCAGCCCCAGGTTAGTACTTGGATGGGAGACCTCCTGGGAACATCAGGGGCTGTAGGTTCCAGTCCCGAGGACTTCACTGTCCCTGTCCAAGCTCGCTCGGCCGTGGCAGATGAACCTCAGGACTGAAACGGTGGGGCCAGTTCTGCACACGCTGAGCCTCACCTGAAATCCACTGGGCAGGCTGGAAGGGCACCCAGGTGGGGACAGCCCTGCCCAAATCCTCGTTCCCGAAGTTTGGCCAGACATACAAGTTCCTCTGAACTGCTCAAATTCCAAGTGCACATATTAACTCTCTTCCTCACAAGTTTTGGGTGTTATTCTCAGGCTCAGCCAAGGCCATGATGTTTTTGAGAAGTCACCTGCAGGATAACAGGAGACAAACAAGAGAAGAAGGCCCGACTGCCCCCCATGGAGAAGGGGGCAGAGTGACAGGCCCCTTTGGGTGGGCTCTCAGGGGAAATGAGAATAGTGATTGGATGTTAATATTGAGAATAAAAGTTGTGAACTTCCTGATCTGGGGGTCAGACCTCTTGGGTTTGGACCTTGGAAGCTTCTAATTAAGCTGTAATCTTTCTCCATTAACTTGTCTGCAGTGTCTCTGCTCACAGGGGTGCAGGATCCAGAGGCAACATCAGTTCAGTGTTTGGTTGCTCACAGGGGTGCAGGATCCAGAGGGAACATCAGTTCAGTGTTTGGTTGCTCACAGGGGTGCAGGATCCAGAGGCAACATCAGTTCAGTGTTTGGTTGCTCACAGGGGTGCAGGATCCAGAGGCAACATCAGTTCAGTGTTTGGTTGCTCACAGGGGTGCAGGATCCAGAGGCAACATCAGTTCAGTGTTTGGTTGCTCACAGGGGTGCAGGATCCAGAGGCAACATCAGTTCAGTGTTTGGTTGCTCACAGGGGTGCAGGATCCAGAGGCAACATCAGTTCAGTGTTTGGTTGCTCACAGGGGTGCAGGATCCAGAGGCAACATCAGTTCAGTGTTTGGTTGAACTGCTCACAGGGGTGCAGGATCCAGAGGCAACATCAGTTCGGTGTTTGGTTCAACTGCAATGCCCAGGAATCTTTGGGAAAACTGCAGCGTGTGACGGGAAACTTGGTGACGTGCTGTGGTAGAACAGAAGGATTTTTGATTTAAGAGAGGGGGTTTGGGAACTGCAGGCAGTTTCTGAGGCCTCCTGGCAGGTATTAAATTAGTTCTGTGGGAAAAGCCAGCAGGTAGAAAAACCAAAGAAAGGTAAGAAGGTTTTTGGAGTCAGCCTGCCCAGAGAATGGTGAGTTAAGAGATAAATTTTCTCACAGCAAAGGTGAACATCTGCCCAAAAGTGTCATCCAATTACGAGCTGTTACGAAGGTCACAGACACTGTGATTCAACTCTAAGATGAGGCTGTGGGTGGGACTTGGGGAGATACATTGTGTAATTTGAAGTTAGAGCTTGGCTTTGACCTGTACCTGTTTTCCTTTCTCCAGGGAGTGATTGAATAAACGACCTGTGTGTGATACCTGCGGGCTGGGCCTCCCTGGCAGCTGCCACGACTCCAATGAGCAGCAAAGCTCCATGTTGCAGCCCCTGACTCAGGTGGGTCTGGAGGACCACCTCACAAGTTTGGTTTCACCTTAAAAGGACAAGTTTCCAGCCTCAACCAATTGGAGTCAGACCACTGCACCTGGGGCGGGGTCACTTGAGGTCACACATACCTGTGTTTTGGAATAAACTTGGGATTTGCTTGAACATCACATTGGTGTGTGCAGTCTCCCCAGAGCATGGTTGGCAACAGCTGCCCCTGCCCCAGCTGCAGTGCCCACCCACCTGTACCCCGAGGGGTCAGGGGTGCCCTGGGCAGCTGCTGCAAAGGGGCCGTTACCAGCTCACAGGAAATGGCACAGGGGGTGTAGAACACACTGTAGGGACAGAGAACTGAAATGGGAACCTTCAGGTCTGTGCCCCTCAGATGGGTGGGATAAACTGCAGCTTGTGATGGGAAAGAACAGCATCAAACAAACACCTCTGAATGCTTGGGGGGGTCGACAAACACGGACTGGGGAGAAGAGCCAATGAGAAGTGTTGCCTTATGGTGGGACAATTAAAATAGCCAATCAGCACGTGGGTGTCACCCCATGGAAACCACTTGCAGTGTATCAATAAAGGGCCTTGTACCTAAACCCAGAACAGTTTGTCATGTGATGTCCTTTGACCTTCATGGACCTTCTGATGGGACAGGTGAGATGAGAGACAGGTGTGATGGGACAGGTGTGTGATGGGACAGGTGTGTGTGATGGGACGTGATGGGATGTTAAATGGGACGTTCCATGGACAGGTGTGATGGGACAGGTGTGTGTGATGGGACACGTGTGTGTGATGGGACAGGTGTGTGTGATGGGACAGGTGTGTGATGGGACACGTGTGTGTGATGGGACAGGTGTGTGTGATGGGACGTGATGGGATGTTAAATGGGACGTTCCATGGACAGGTGTGATGGGACAGGTGTGTGTGATGGGACACGTGTGTGTGATGGGACAGGTGTGTGTGATGGGACACGTGTGTGATGGGACAGGTGTGTGTGATGGGACAGGTGTGTGATGGGACAGGTGTGTGATGGGACAGGTGTGTGTGATGGGACAGGTGTGTGTGATGGGACAGGTGTGTGTGATGGGACAGGTGTGTGATGGGACACGTGTGTGTGACGGGACAGGTGTGTGATGGGACAGGTGTGTGATGGGACAGGTGTGTGTGATGGGACAGGTGTGTGTGATGGGACACGTGTGTGTGATGGGACAGGTGTGTGATGGGACATGTGTGTGTGATGGGACAGGTGTGTGATGGGACACGTGTGTGATGGGACAGGTGTGTGTGATGGGACAGGTGTGTGATGGGACACGTGTGTGTGATGGGACAGGTGTGTGATGGGACACGTGTGTGTGATGGGACAGGTGTGTGATGGGACACGTGTGTGTGATGGGACAGGTGTGTGATGGGACACGTGTGTGTGATGGGACAGGTGTGTGATGGGACAGGTGTGTGTGATGGGACAGGTGTGTGTGATGGGACACGTGTGTGTGATGGGACAGGTGTGTGATGGGACAGGTGAGTGATGGGACAGGTGTGTGTGATGGGACAGGTGTGTGATGGGACAGGTGCGTGTGATGGGACAGGTGTGTGATGGGACACAGGTGTGTGTGATGGGACAGGTGTGTGATGGGACAGGTGTGTGATGGGACAGGTGTGTGTGATGGGACAGGTGTGTGATGGGACAGGTGTGTGTGATGGGACAGGTGTGTGTGATGGGACAGGTGTGTGATGGGACAGGTGTGTGTGATGGGACAGGTGTGTGATGAGACACGTGTGTGATGGGACAGGTGTGTGATGGGACAGGTGTGTGATGGGACAGGTGTGTGATGGGACACAGGTGTGTGTGATGGGACAGGTGTGTGATGGGACAGGTGTGTGTGATGGGACAGGTGTGTGTGATGGGACAGGTGTGTGATGGGACAGGTGTGTGTGATGGGACACGTGTGTGTGATGGGACAGGTGTGTGTGATGGGACAGGTGTGTGATGGGACACAGGTGTGTGATGGGACAGGTGTGTGATGGGACATGTGTGTGTGATGGGACAGGTGTGTGTGATGGGACAGGTGTGTGTGATGGGACAGGTGTGTAATGGGACAGGTGTGTGTGATGGGACAGGTGTGTGTGATGGGACAAGTGTGTGTGATGGGACAGGTGTGTGTGATGGGACAGGTGTGTGATGGGACAGGTGTGTGTGATGGGACAGGTATGTGATGGGACAGGTGTGTGTGATGGGACAGGTGTGTGATGGGACAGATGTGATGGGACAGGTGTGTGTGATGGGACAGGTATGTGATGGGACAGGTGTGTGTGATGGGACAGGTGTGTGATGGGACAGATGTGATGGGACAGGTGTGATGGGACAGGTGTGTGTGATGGGACAGGTGTGTGTGATGGGACAGGTGTGATGGGACAGGTGTGATGGGACAGGTGTGTGATGGGACAGGTGTGTGATGGGACAGGTGTGATGGGACAGGTGTGTGATGGGACAGGTGTGATGGGACACCCCCTCCTGCTCTGGGGGGAGTTCTGCTGAGGAAACAAAGCAGGAAGGGGGTCCCAAACCCCCAACTCTTTTTAACACAAACCTCCCGGGGTTTGGTAAATTTGGGTAAGGAAAACAGGCAGGAACAGGTTCAAAAACCCTCAGCTCTTTTCCACTACAAAATTCCTGCTTTTTGCTGAGATTTCATAAGGAAGAAAAGCAGGAATGGAGCCCCAGACCCCTCAGCTCCTTTTAACATAAATCTGCTTTTTTTGGTAAGTTTTGATAAGAAAAATAAGCAGGAACCCTTTCAAAACCCCTCAGCTCCTTTTAACACAAACCTCTCCTGTTTTGGTAAGTTTGGATAAGAATAAAAGCAGGAATGGAGCCCCAGACCCCTCAGCTCCTTTTAACATAAATCTGCTTTTTTTGGTGAGTTTTGGTAAGTTTTTATAATAAAGAAAAGCAGGAAAAGGTTCAAAAACCCCTCAGCTCCTTTTACTACAAAATTCCTGATTTTTTCCTGAGTTTTGATAAGGAAGGAAAAACAGGAATGGGGCCCCAAACCCCCTCAGCAACTTTTACCACAAAATGGTTCCTTTTTGGTAAAAAAGAAAAGCAGGAACAGGTTAAAAAAACCTCAGCTCTTTTTTACCACAAATCTCCTGATTTTGGGAAGTTTTGATAAGAAAAATAAGCAGGAACAGGTTCAAAACCCTCAGCTCTTTTTACCCCAAAATTCTTCCTTTTTGGTAAGAAAGAAAAGCAGGAATGGAGCTCCAAAACCCTCAGCAATTTTTACCCCCAAATTCTTCCTTTTTGGTAAGTTTTGGTAAGAAAGAAAACCAGGAACAGCTTCAAAAAACCCTCAGCTGTTTTCACCATAAATCTCCTGATTTTGGGAAGTTTTTATAAGAAAAATAAGCAGGAACAGGTTCAAAACCCTCAGTTCTTTTTACCACAAAATTCTTCCTTTTTCATTATAAAGAAAAGCAGGAATGGAGCTCCAAAACCCTCAGCTCCTTTTAACATAAATCTCTTGTGTTTTGGGAAGTTTTTATAACAAAAATAAGCAGGAACAGGTTCAAAACCCTCAGTTCTTTTTACCCCAAAATTCTTCCTTTTTGGTAAGAAAGAAAAGCAGGAATGGAGCTCCAAAACCCTCAGCAATTTTTACCCCAAAGTTATTCCTTTTTGGTAAGTTTTGGTAAGAAAGAAAAGCAGGAATGGAGCTCCAAAACCCTCAGCTGTTTTCACCACAAATCTCCTGATTTTGGGAAGTTTTTATAAGAAAAATAAGCAGGAACAGGTTCAAACCCTCAGCTCCTCTCACCACAAACCTCCCGGGCTTTGGTGAGTTTTGGTGAGACAGAAAAGCAGGACCAGGTTCAAACCCACCTTGCTCTTTTCACCACACACAATTCTTCATTTCTGGTAAGTTTTGACAGGAAAGGGAAGCAGGAATGGAGCTCCAGGACCCCCTCAGATCCTTTTGCCACAAAATTCTGCATTTTTGGTAAGTTTATGATAAGTTGGGGGGGGAGCAAGGGCTGCAATGAGGGGTCTGGGGGAGAGGGGGGTCTGTTATGGGGCTGGGTGGGCAGGGCTGGCACTGAAACTGGGGGGCTCTGCCCCGTTGGGGGGCTCTGCCCCATGGATGGGTCAGGTTGGGGGGTCTCTGCCCCATGGGGGGTCAGGTTAGGGGGCTCTGCCCCATGGGGGGTCAGGCCAGGGGGGCCTCTTCCCCATGGGGGGTCAGGTTGGGGGTCTCTGCCCCATGGGGGGTCAGGCCGGGGGGCTCTGCCCCATGAGGGGGTCAGGCCGGGGGGCTCTGCCCCATGGGGGGTCAGGCCAGGGGGTCTCTGCCCCATGGATGGGTCAGGTTGGGGGTCTCTGCCCCATGGATGGGTCAGGTTAGGGGGCTCTGCCCCATGGGGGGTCAGGCCAGGGGGTCTCTGCCCCATGGGGGGTCAGGTTGGGGGTCTCTGCCCCATGGGGGGGTCAGGTTAGGGGGCTCTGCCCCATTGGGGGTCAGGTCGGGGGGGTCTCTGCCCCATGGGGGGTCAGGCCGGGGGGCTCTGCCCCATGGATGGGCCAGGTTGGGGGTCTCTGCCCCATCGGGGGGGTCAGGTTGGGGGTCTCTGCCCCATGGGGGGTCAGGCCAGGGGGTCTCTGCCCCATGAGGAGGTCAGGTTAGGGGGCTCTGCCCCATGGGGGGTCAGGTTAGGGGGCTCTGCCCCATTGGGGGTCAGGTTGGGGGGCTCTGCCCCATGAGGGGTCAGGTTGGGGGTCTCTGCCCCATGAGGGGGTCAGGCCGGGGGGTCTCTGCCCCATGGATGGGTCAGGTTGGGGGGCTCTGACCCATGGATGGGTCAGGTTGGGGGGTCTCTGCCCCATGGGGGGTCAGGCTGGGGGGCTCTTCCCCATGAGGGGTCAGGCCAGGGGGTCTCTGCCCCATGGATGGGTCAGGCCAGGGGGCTCTGCTCCATGGATGGGTCAGGTTGGGGGGCTCTGACCCACGGGGTGGTCAGGCCGGGGGGCTCTGCCCCATGGGGGGTCAGGCTGGGGGGCTCTTCCCCATGAGGGGGTCAGGCTGGGGGGCTCTTCCCCATGAGGGGGTCAGGCCGGGGGTCTCTGCCCCATGGGGGGTCAGGCCGGGGGTCTCTGCCCCATGAGGGGGTCAGGGCGGGGGTCTCTGCCCCATGGGGGGTCAGGCTGGGGGGCTCTGTCCGCGGGCCTCCCCCCAGGGCCCGCCGTTACCTGCCTCCCCGCGGGCTGAGAACGCCGGGGCCGAGCCCAGCGGGTTGCCAAGGGCCGGTCCCAGTTCCAGAACGCCGGGGCGATGTCGGCGGGTTGCCAAGGGCCGGTCCCAGTTCCAGAACGCCGGGGGCGATGTCGGCGGGTTGGCAAGGGTCGGTCCCGCCGGGGCCCCGCGCGCTGCCCCACCAGGTTCAATAACGCGGTTCGGGCCCGCGGAGCTCCCGGAGGCCCCTCAGGAGGTCCCGCCCCGGGCCCGCCCTCCCCTCACTGCCGCAGGCCACGCCCCCCGCGCGATTTTGGATCAGGGGCGGGGCTTGCGTTCCCGCCAGCTGCGCTCACCCAATAGCAACGCCCCGATTCAAGGAGGCACCGCCTATGGGGCGGGGCCGAGCGGTGGTGTCACCCAATCAGCTCCCGCGCCTCGGGTGGGAGGGCGGGGCCTGCCGCGAGGCGTCTCGCCGTTGCCAGGCGACGGGAAGCCCCGCCCCCTGCGCGCGCCGCCTCACGGGTGTGGCGGGAAAGCGGCGGGTAATTAACGACCGCGAGCGGTAATTGGGGCGAACGGCGCCATTAGTGCCGGGGACCCCCCGAGGGTGGATGCGGAGGTTCTGAGGGGGCTCGTGCTGGGGTGAGGCTGTGGGAGGTCGTCCCGTGGCGGGGGGGGGTGGGACGGACCTGGCCCGTGTGAGGGGTGATTAGGCCGGGGTAATTAGGCTGAGTGGCTTTAATTAGGCTGAGGGAGAGGGTGAAACGCCTCCTCAGTGGGGATGGTGAGGCTGAGGGGGACTGGGGGGGGGGGGGGTGTCTATATGGGGCTGGATTGGGATCTGTGTGGTGTTACTGGTGCCTGAGGGGGATGGTAATACCTGGGATGGGGTAATTAGGCTGAGAGGGTTTAATTAGGCTGAGGGGGGGTGGGGTGTGTGTGAAATGCCTCCTCAGTAGGGATGGTGAGGCTGGGGGGCATTGGGGGGGGGGGTCTGTGGGGGGTTGATTTGGT